>NW_008348089.1:3103576-3106753 GCF_000622305.1 Nannospalax galili | reverse complement strand
ATAAATAAATAAATAAATAAATAAATAAATAGTTTTGAAAAGAACATGTTTAGCTATGACAGTTAAGATATGGCCTAGAAAAGTATATTGATTTAGCACTGATTTGTTTGTTTACATGGACAAAAATTATTAAAATCTGGGCTTAATATATTGATTTAGAGTGTATAGACAAGATTCTGGAGAAGATGTTGGTAATACAGATTGAAGGTAACTGTGCAAGGCCTTGGACATTTCATTAAGAACAGCTCAGAAGCCCAATCACATGTTCTCATGTGCGGAAGCCAGTGTCCCAGCTACGAAGTGGCTCACACCATTGGCTTGAAGTCAGTTCTGACACCCATCTTCATTGTTGCTTCACTTTTAGGCAGTACTCACTTTCCAGTCCAGGCTATGAACCATTGCAGAAGTAGATTATATCATCCCAGTTAAGCCTCTCAGAACAAGACGCCCTGGCTGACACCATGACTACCTCATGAGAGACCCTGAGCCAGAGCCACTTAGCCAACAAGCTCCAGAGTCCCATAAACCACGATAAAAAAAAAATTTATTGCTCTCAACCACTAAGATATGTGGAAATGTATTAAAGTAACAAACAGAGACAACAAAAGATCACGAAGGACTTTACAGTTCCTGGTGGTCAATTAAACAAATTTAGGAGCTGTAAGAAATGTTCCTTTGCAGTTCTCAAACAAGCCATTAGTGCTGGGGTAGAACCAAAGACCCCTAGGTACCATAGTCTCATTTACTGAAGAATAAATAAGTTCCATGTATCAACCATGATCAATAAAGAACTTCCGGAGGATGTAGCATTTGACCTAGATTTTGAACGTTAGCTTTCATTCCAAGGCAGGCAAGAATGATTAATAAGTATCTGAACGGTGTATTTGTGGTAGCAGAAACTACAATACATGTTCTAAGAACTACAAATTAAAGTAGCTGGATATAACATAGGAAAACTCTAGAATAACAAATCTCAAAACAGGCATATTTAAGAACTCCTTGGCATGTTTATTTAAAATGCAGTCCTGGACCCCATTCACAAAGTTGGTTAAATAGAATTGATAGCGAAATGAAAATCTACCTTTCTAATGAACATCCTAGGTAATTCTCCTGCAGATAGACAATTTGAGAATAACCTTGTTAATGGAGGCATGAACTCTTGGCCTAGAGGTATACATTAGAACAAGACCACTGGGGCTTAAGTGCTGAACTGAGATGTGTAATCTAGGAGAAGCCACAGGACTTTCAGATGGCTTTTCTTGTGAACATTTTTCCCTGCAAGTAGCGCTGCAGGCGAGTAATCACCTTACTCAGTGATTGTCAAGGTGTTTCTACATTGGTTCATATTCCTTCCGCATATTGTCAATATGGCTGGTGATGTGTCTCCAGGCACATCATAGTCTTTGTGTTATTTCAACCCATATACTTGGATATGAGTCTGTAGCTTTTTATACAACAACACTGCCCTTACACTGCCTAAAAATGTTGGCAGCTTATTGGTTTCATGTACTTCTGATTTTACATTCCTATTTTACCAACTCTTTTTTCAAAAAGTCATTTGAAGGGCTAGAGAGATGACTCAGCAGATAAAAGTGCTTCGTGCTCTTGCAAAGGACAAGCTTTCAGTTCCCAGCACCCACATAGCTTGCAACCTCCTGTAACTCCAGTTCTGGGGATCTGAAGCCCTCTTCTGCCTTCCATGGGATCCTGCACCCATGCGGTGCACATGTATGTACTCATGCACACTCACACACATCCACATAAATTAACAAAAATAAATCTTCCAAAAGCTTTTTATTGATGTTTTGTTGGAATTCAAATGAAAAAATGTCCACATAGTGCATTCTGTGTATTTCCTCAAGACTATCCTAACCAAAAACAGCATCTTCTCATTCTTTTTTTTTTCCTTCATAGCACAGAGACTTCCTGAAACTGAACATTATTCTACAGAATGTTACATTACATGAGCTTGTTTTAGGAATTCTTGTAGTACACTTCAAGATGGGATTCCCTACATATCCTGACACAAATTAGGTTCAGATTTACTTTTCTTCTCAAAAGAATACTTCCTAAAGGGCTGTGTTTTTTATAATACATTAAACTAAGAGGAAGATATGGTCAGAGTTTTCTTTAAGCAAGGATAAGACTCACCAGGTAGTAGTCTGGCTTTTCCATTATACAAACACCCACCAAAGCTTTATCCCATTGTTTCATTCGATGTTAGTTACTTCCTCAGAATTCTTTATTAGGAGTTACAAGACATTCATTTTTCTAAATCTTCTGCCTTTGTTTTATTTTATATTAGTTACTTTTCTCATTGCTGAAAGAAAATGCTGGACAAAAACTACTTAGAAAGGGAAGTATTTCTCTTGACTCAGAGTTTCTGAGATTCAGTCCATCAGGGTGGGGAAGGTAAGGCAGCCTGGCTCAGTTCACATCATGGTGGTCTCAGAAGAGAACAGAATGCTGCTGTCAGGCTGATTTTCTCCTTTCTGTTTATTCTGTCTTAGTCCCAAGCCAATGGGGGTACCACTCATGTTTAGGTCAGGTCTATCTTCCTCAGTGAGCTCTCTCTGGAAATTCCCTAACAGACACACTCAGATGTAAGCCTCACCATCTCTTAGGTGATTCTACATCCAAACAAATTAACAGTGAAGAGTAACCATCACAGATATTAATTATTTGAAGACATTTTTAATCAAGTAAGGCTATTTGATTACTCTGAAGTATGATTCATATAGGGAATTATAGGATAAATGTTTAATTTTTAAACATAAACACTCAAGGTAAGGCTGCAGCCAACATTAAAAATAATAGTTCTTTGTTGTCTACTTATTTGATAATACTTAGGATTATATCTGGATATTGTTTAGAATTTATCATGACTCAGAAATTCTTGAATTTTTATTTATTTTTTTTTATTTTCAAATTTTATTTTCAAGTTTTTTTTTTAGAAGCTTTAGAAGAAGCATTTCATTACAGCTTTAACATACTCAGTAACACATTCCAGAGCAAGGATACATCTCTTTCAAAGGTGCCTGTAAATTTTTATGTTCACAGTTGAATTAATATAGTCATACAGTATTGAACTCAGTATAAACCCTTTAAGACATAAAATTGAATGAGTTTTTAACCTTTAAAAAAGATCACCATTTCATTTTAAAATATACTGTTCCC
>NW_008348089.1:3098253-3098759 GCF_000622305.1 Nannospalax galili | reverse complement strand
GTTTCTTAATCCATTCATATAGTCTGTGTCTTTTGACTGGGGAGTTCAGCTGTTAAAGTTTAGAGTTATTAATGAAAGATGAGTATTGAATCCTGTCATTTTTTTTGTTTACATTCTTGCTATAGCTGTACTTTTACACTGTTATACCCTCCTTAGAATTCTTTCTGCAACCCCTTGGGTATAGTCATTCCTTTCTTCAGCTCTTTGTATTGCTCCCAGAACTCTCTGAAGGGCTGGTTTTGTGGACAAGAATTCCTTCAGCCTATTTATGTCATGGAAGATTTTTCTTTCCCCTTCAACTATAATAGACATTTTGGCTGGATATAGTAATCTGGGTTGGCATCTGTGGTCATTTAGCACTGGGAATACTTTGCTCCAAGCTCTTCTGGCTTTCCTAGTTTGCATTGAAAAGTCAGCTGTGATCCTAATGGGTTTTCCTTTATATGTGACTTGTTGCTTCTCTTTTGCAGCTTTCAGAATTTTCTCTTTGTTTTGTGTGTGTGTGA
>NW_008348089.1:3070031-3097070 GCF_000622305.1 Nannospalax galili | reverse complement strand
ACAGAGTGGATTGAGTAGCTGGGTTGTATTGGATGCAAAGGATCAGGGAGAGGAAAGGTAAGCCTCGGAGCCCCAGAAAGAGGCTGTCAGCCCCAGAAAGAGGCTAGTGAGTGTTGCAGGATCAGGGAAGTAAAGGGAGGTGAGGGCGGGGCCAGGTCCAGAAGCAGTGCTCCTAGGACCCAGGGAAGGCACTAAGTTGGTCTAGGTGAAAAAGATCAGGAAGCAGTATTGGTTCCCCATGTGTCTGGGGACCCAAGACTAGGAATGGCACAGGGCCCAAATTAGTAGAGAGCCGCAGGGGAGATGGAAGGGTGAATGTGGGTGGGCGAGTCAAGGCGCGGAGGGCTGTGCTATAGACTTACCCCAAGAGGCCTGAGGATAGGAGTGCAGGCTAGGAGAGTTAGCCGGTGGTGAAGGTCCTGGGAAGCAGAGAGAGGTGAGGGTGGGGCCAGATCCAGAAGCAGTCCTCCTGGGGCCCAAGAAAGGCACTAAGTTGTTCTGGGTGAAAAGGATCAGGAAGCAGTATTGGTTCCCCAGGTGTCTGGGGCCCCAAGACTAGGAATGGTGCAGGGCCCAAACTAGGATTAGAGAACAGCGGGGGAAATGGTAGGGTGAATGTGGCTTGGGGAGTCAAAGCACAGAGGGCTGCGCTATGGACTTACCCCAAGAGGTCTGAGATTGGGAGTCTATTTATCTATTTTTACTGCATGTGTATCAGTGTTTTGCCTGCATGCACACAATTGTACCATGTGCATGCAATTCCCAGAGCGGTCAAAAGAGGGCATCAGTTCCCCTAAAACTGGAGTTTCGGATAGTTGTTAACCACAGTGTAGGTGCTGGGAGCTGAACTCTGGTCCTCTACAAGAGCAGCGAGTGTTCTTAACCACCAAGCCATCTCTCCAGCTCCTGGGAAGTCTTATTTAAAATAACCTGTAGTAGAATGCATTTTGATTTAATACTCAATTTTTGGCACATCTTGAGATGTTCTTAGTGTTGTTTTTTTTTTTTTTTATTGGAACATTCATTTTTATCTGAGAATTCATAAACCCATTGGAAACATACTTTGCTGTGACTAGGCAGAGAAAAAAATTACAGTTTCAGAAATAATTAGAGAGAAACTTCAACTCAGTGGGCATAGTGGTTAGTTCTCAATGTCAACTTGCTACAACTTAGAATCACCTGGGAAAAGGTACTAACTGAATAGTTGCCTTTGTCAGGTTGGGTAGGGCATGTCTGTGGGAGATTGTCTTGATTGTTAATTAATGTAAGAATATCTAGCCCATTGTGGGGCACACCATTGTGAAGGCAGGGGGTCCTGAACTTGACAAGACAGGAGAAAGCTAAATCCATTCATGGATTTGTTTGGTTTGTTTATTTACTCCTTATTTAGATACAATCTCAAACTTAGAGAAAACTTGCAATACAGTGTAAAGAAACTTTTACAAAACCATTAAAATAACTTGTCTCATGAATACCCCTGAACAGTATAGCAAATATTCCTTTAAAAGGAGGGCATTTTCTTAAGGAACCACAACACAACCATCAGAAACAGGAAACTAATTTTTATCGTGCATTTCTCTGGCAAGTTTGTCAAATTTTCCATCAATGTTCTCTATATAGAAAGACCCAGCTTAGAATCAGGCCTCAGACACGTTATCAATTGCCCTATCCTCTGCTAGCCGGAACAGCTGCTGAGATCATTTGCCTTTTATAATCCTGGCACTTTCAATGACTATAAGCTCGTCTTTCAGTAGAATGTACCTCAGTTTGGGTTAGATTGATGTTTTCTCTTGATTGGATTCAAGATAGGCATCCCAGAGTCACTGCATCCTGACAAATGCCACATAACTTCATTTTGTCCATTGCTGGCAATGTAAGTTTTGATCACACGATCAAGGTGACATCAGAATCCTTTATGATAGGATCACTCTACTTTCCTTTGAAATTAATAATTATTTTGTAAGTAGTATTTATCAAATTTCTGATGAATTCAGTTATTCTGCTAATATTAATATTTTGTTGATCCCTTTTCCAAATGGTAGGTAATTTATCATTATCCTTACTTATTCTGTTATTGAAATTGTTCAGCATGTTGCTGGAAGCTGTTTCAAGCAGGTGTCTGTGATCCTCTGACATGCCTCCATTGTTCTTTGAGCACTTCCTTATAAGTAAGATATTTTAGATGCTGTGGTCGGGGGAGGGGTTTCCTGTCTCAGAAAGCTTGGCTCCTATTTGGAAACTTCAAATCTGAGGAATTACCTATACTTACTGTCAGGGGTCTGAGAGTAAAAACACTATAACAATATACATACCAGGTATACACATGTCGTACTTATATTTATATTTATTCCTGTGTCATTTATTCATATGTATTCAAAACTAAAAATTTGTATGAAAATCTCTAATTTTAAGCCAACAAAACAGATCCCTCTAATTCCATATTTTAACTGCATCTCTGATAGTGAGAAGCCTTCAGCATTTTCCTCAAGTACTTATTTTTTCCACCAATCTTTCTGCATGTAGCTAATCTGGCTGGCCACCCAGAGAAGCCCTCAGCTTGAGCTGCTGTTGCTCCATCAGTGCCCATGAGGATTCACTCTCAATCCCATTCCACAGCCTTCCTTAGGGTTACTCTGCTCCCTTATCCAACCTCCAATCCAGTGCACAGGGTTCTGTGTCCCTCACTCCATCGCAGATACCAAGTTTCCTCACCTAATGGGTGAGAAGATGAAAGGAAAAGGAGGAAAATTCGATCCCCGTTAGGGGCAAAAGAAATGTATTTTGTCATAAATTAAAGAAAATACGCATATAGTCCCTTTCATTACTCATTACTCACATAAAAATTGAGATTTGCAGGGCTGGAGAGATGGCTCAGTGGTTAAGAACACTGACTGTTCTTGCAGATGACCTGGGTTTGAATCCCAGCACCCACATGGTCCAGGGGATCCAAAGCTGGCATAACATTCATACACATAAAATTAAAATTATAAATAAAATATTTTTTAACAAATTGAGATTTGCTTTAAGAAAGAATTTGTACTAAAGTTTATGAATTGGAAACTATAACCTAAAAAATATTCTGCAAATATTTGATTTTCACCCTTAAAACTGTCTAAGCATAAAGGAAAATGAGTGTTTTGCAGTTGTGTGATCAAATTTAAAGCACAAATAAAACGCCTGGATGACACAGGTCCAGGGAAAATTTGAACAGCCTACACCTTGAGGAAAAATTCCTAGAGTAGCTTTCGGCTGACACAGGAAGCCACTGCATGGGGAACCAAATGCAAGTGGGGTGACCCACCCTCCCAAGCTGGGGCTGCTGACTCTGCCACCCAGGCACAAAACATAACTAAAGGCCTTTCTGAAAGTTGCCCCACCCACCCCGTAGCTACAATGCTTGAGGTTGTGCATTTCATGGGGTAGTGCTACTTGTTCTAAGAGAATCATTGGTTGATTTCAACAGTATTTGGGCCACTCTCGGGGGAACACGATGGAGAATTTCCTGCCCCCCTCCCAAGAAAAAGGTTATGTTTTCTCTTTATTGTCATCAATAGTTTTCAATTAGGTTCTAGTTTTGCCTGTTTCTAGTTAATATTTCTATTTCAGCAGAGCCTCAACTCTCACATAATCTGCTCCTCTGACCTCTCTGGTTGCCAAGGTCTAGAGGCCAGGGACTGGACAAGGAAACAGAGAACGTTGGAGAAACAGGTGAAGACTGATGGATTATCATAACTTGTACTGTGTTCCATTCTTTTATCTTTTTGAGAGTTATGCACTCTCACTCAAGGCGCAGAAATTCTTCTGTGTACTGAGTTCCAGATGGCAGGTTCCATCAAGTCCTTAAGGCTCAACACCAGCGAGAGCGTTTTCAGCACCACTGGACCCTACAAAGACAAGTTCCTGGGAGTTCGCTGCCGGAACCATCTGCCAGTAGACAAGTCCTCCCAGGATAGCTGCCGCTTTGAAACTCGAAAGCTGTTGAAGCTCCAACCACCACTGGTTGCCACCCACTCCGGTACCCCAGGGCAGGTGCCAGAGAGTGCCGGGAGGAGCTGGGGTGCGCAAGCCCGGGCGTGCCAGGGTCAGACAGCATCTGATTGGCTCCTTGCGGTGAAACACTAGGCTGGGGTTAATATGGTGGGTGGGGAGCGTTCCCCAGTTTATAAGGGGAGTACACACCCTAACTAAACAGAGCGGGACAGGTGGGTTAGGCTGTGGTTTCTTGGCGTTTGCGCCAGAAGCCACGCGCAGGAGGAAAGCAAGGGCTCCCAGGACAGAAAGGAGCAGTGTTTTCAAAGTGCCCAGAATCACAGGGAAAGCAAGCACCTTTGGAACTAATTTGAGTGCCTGCCCTTGGCTCTGAATTCAGCCAAGTCTACCCTGTGAGTGTTGAAACTGCTTGATCCTGCACAGTATCTCAGCCCTAGCTTTGTCCTCCTCCCCTTCTCATATTCTGCAGAATATGACCCTAACTGATCGCAGGGCGCTGGGGAACCAACCGGCTCCGAGAGGGCTGGGGCTCTGGATTTTGGTGCGTCATAACTATACTGCACTTTTACTTTACATCCAAAAAGATCACATAAAGAAGCGAAGATCTGGGCCGAGAGGGACAAAAACAGTAAAATTAAGAAATATCTCCCAGACACGAATGTGTTTCGCCCCTTTTATTCTGATTTTCAGTAAGACGTCTTTTAATAGTTACAGGGCAGTGAACTTACAAATAGTGAGAGCTTTGTGCACAGCCACATGTATGTGTATCACACCGTGTATAAGGGACTATACGTGTTTTCCTGGCTAGGACGAATCTCAGCCAGGGCAGGTGGGCTTCTCTGGGTTCTATGTGCTGAGCAGGCGCCAGGCACATTCAGCCGAACCAGGAACAGCCTACCACCGTGCCCTTCCAAGCCTCCCAGGTTAGGTTCGGGCTGCCTAGGGGACCCACTCGGCACCAGCTCCCGCACCTCTGACGCCGGGTCGGTGACACCCTCTGGAGTCGAATTACAACCCCGCAATTGACGTGTGAATTTCACGAATTTAAAAGAGGGCAAAGGGAAAAAAAAGTCCTGAGCGGGCGCTTGAGTCCTCAGCACTCTGGAACTTTTCTCCGGGTATAAAAAGTCTTTGATTGGCTCCTCGCACGCGCCTGCCCGCGCCCTCCATTGGCTGCTCAGACACGCGACCGGCGCAAGGGGGGGGCTGGGAGGCGTGCGGGGGAAGACACACTGGCGCGTGCCGCTTTTTAAAGGGGCGCAGCGCCTTCAGCAACCGGAGAAGCTTCAGTGCACGCGACCCGGTGTGTGATCCCCGAGTGAGTGGGGGAGGGTTGAGGAGGAGACAAAAAAATAAGACATTGCAGAAGAGAGCCCGGAGAGGCTTTGGGTTTGGGTTTGGCGTTCTTTGGTTGAGCTGGGTGGCCAGCACCTCCTCTAACGCTGCTCATCCCAGCTGGCAGCAAGATGTCCCGCCTGCTGCACGCGGAAGAGTGGGCTGAGGCGAAGGTGTTGGGGGACCACCATCGCCATCCTCAGCCGCCTCACCTCCCGCAGCTGCCTCCACAGCCACCTGCAACCCTGCAGGCCAGAGAGCATCCGGTGTACCCGGCCGAGCTGTCCCTCCTGGACAGTACCGACCCACGCGCCTGGCTCACTCCCACTTTGCAGGGCCTGTGCACCGCACGCGCCGCCCAGTATCTGCTGCACTCTCCCGAGCTGGGTGCTTCCGACGCCGCGGCGCCCCGGGACGAGGCGGACGGCCAGGACGAGCTGGTAAGGAGGAACAGCGGAGGTCTCACCAAGAGCCCGGGGCAGGTGAAAGTGCGCGAACAGCTGTGCAAGCTGAAGGGCGGGATGGCGGCAGACGAGCTGGGCTGCAGCCGCCAGCGAGCCCCGTCCAGCAAGCAGGTGAATGGGGTGCAGAAGCAGCGGCGGCTGGCAGCCAACGCCAGGGAGCGGCGCAGGATGCACGGGCTGAACCACGCCTTCGACCAGCTGCGCAACGTTATCCCCTCGTTCAACAACGACAAGAAGCTGTCCAAATACGAGACCCTGCAGATGGCCCAGATCTACATCAACGCCCTGTCGGAGCTGCTGCAAACGCCCAGTGGTGCAGAGCAGCCGCCTCCGCCGCCGGCCTCCTGCAAAAGTGACCACCACCACCTTCGCACCGCCGCCTCCTACGAAGGGGGCGCGGGTGCCGCGGCTGCGCCTGGGGCGCAGCCGGCCTCCGGAGGGGGCCCGCGCCCCGCCGCACCCGCAGCCTGTCGGACCCGCTTCTCGGCCCCGGCCTCCACGGGAGGTTACTCGGTGCCGCTGGACGCTTTGCACTTCCCAACTTTCGAGGACAGCGCCCTAACGGCGATGATGGCGCAGAAGAATCTGTCGCCTTCGCTGCCGGGGAGCATCCTGCAACCTATGCCGGAAGAAAACAGCAAGACGTCTCCCAGGTCCCACAGAAGCGATGGAGAGTTTTCCCCGCACTCCCATTACAGTGACTCGGATGAGGCAAGTTAGGAAGGCGACAGCGCCCTGAAAACTGAAACAAACCGACATCCCCTTCCCAGAGCGCGGAAAACCGCGCGGTAAACGTCCCTGCACCCTTTAATGTTTGCTCTGAGAGGGTCAATGGTCTTGTTTAGCAACAACTTGACTTCAGAAGGCAGCTACATTTGATGGTTGCAAATGCCGCCACTGTTCCAAACTTCTTGTGTTCCGTATTGTAGGACGAAAACTCCCTGTTCAAGTCTTGCCTTTCCTCCCACCCTCTGCTTCCTCGCTATGTAGACGCGGTGTGATTATATGTACCTATACGCGACATCCTTTTTTAGTCCGTGCTGCCAATACGCTGCTAAAAATACCACATCTTCTTTGTCGCTGGTTTGGTTTAATTTGTTTTATGCCCTGGGCGTAGGTCCCTGTGTGTTGTGCGCACTCTCAAGTCTTCCGAAGTTTCCCCAAACGCATTAAGAACCTCAGCCAGCGCTTTCAAACTGAATACTGATTACTGAATTGTTAGAAACGAGGGGGCGATAAGACTCTGTACAGAGTCTGACCCCATGAACCTTGGCGATGTGTAGGAAACTTGGCGCACGCACTTTATCAGCTGCTGCTGTTGCTGCTGCTGCTGCTGAGGCTGAGGCAGCTCCACAGAAACTCAACTGCCAACCGCAGACCTGCCGTTTATTTTAAACACAGCCACTTACAATTTTTAGCTCTTTGCAAATATTTGTTTATAAAAACGAAAATTAGAAAAACATGTAGTAGTGTCAAAGACATTTGGTCAAATTTATTTTGCTTTGTTAATGTTAGAAAACTTATTTATTATTGAGTGTTTGGGACCATTTCTACATGTCTCGATTCATTTTTTTTTTTTTTTTTTTTACATTTTCTACTCGAGATCATTTTATTTTGATTTAGCAATGCCGGTTGCCATGGTTTTATGTAAGTCCTTTTGCAAATGATAAAATAAACTTGAAAAATACCTTTTATTTGTCAAGTATTCCATTCCAGAAAACCCTTAAAAATCATTTGTAAGTGACCTGAAAGATTCAAATATTCATATGCTAATTTGTGATTGGGGAGTTTCGAAGAAAGTTGCAAACCTAATGCTTTCAAGAAATAGACATGATTCATAGGAAAGCACTCATATCAATAAGAGATAAAGCTTTTCCCAAATTTGCAGCATGGTTTGCCTCTTGAGCCATGAGGATCTTTTTTTTTGTTTTGTTTTTTTTGGTCTTCTAAAATCAAGGATCCCTCTAAGGGAAGTGGGTGTTTCTAGCCACCTGGGATCTTGTCATTAGTAGGGCAGCATCATTGGAGTTATTCTCCCTCACAAAACTGAAAAATTTGGAATTCACAGTACAATCTCTCTCTTTCTCTCTCTCCCTCCCTCCCTCCCCTCTCCCCTCTTCTCCCTCTCTCCCTCTCCCTCTTTACCTCTCTCCTCTCTGCTCTCTCCCTGTCTCCCTCTCTCCTCTCTCCCTGTCTCCCTCTCTCCTTGTCTCCCTCTCTCCTCTCTCCCTGTTCTCCCTCTTTCTTGTCTCCCTCTCTCCTCTCTCCCTGTCTCCCTCTCTCCTCTCTCCTCTCTCCTCTCTTCCTCTCTCCCTCTCTCCTCCCTCCAGTGGGACAGAGGTTACCAAGAAGGAAAAAAGACAATGGAAAAGAACTTGAGGGAAAAGAGGGATAAATGATCACTGATTCAATGACTAGAAGCCTGTTTGTGACTCTAGGAAATCGCTGACCTCCACTCAAGTTTTTCTTTTCAAACTCCACTTCTCCAATACAGAAGCTGATATTTGCCTTTATTTCCCCTGCAAATAGTCAAGCGCATTCTAAAATCAACTGAAGAAATGTAAAGACTCTGTCACTCTCATGAAGTCCACATGAAGGGAAAGTTGTTCTGGGTCCCCGGATCAGAGGAGATCTTAGAAAAGTTTATAGAGGGTGAAGAAAGAGTAGAAAGCATTTTTTTAAATGCATTTGGTTGCCAAATTTAGGACTAGCAGTCTTCATCAAACAAAAGCTTCTGTGACTTTCTGCCAGATAAACATCCCTGAATTTAAAGGGCAGGCTGTAAGCAAATTTACTGTCTTCACTAAGAAAACAAATTAAGGGACACCCCACTCCCAAAGTGAGGAGAGGTTAGTTTTCTGGCTCTGATATCCTACTCTCTCAGCACCTCGGTAAGAGGCTCTCTTCTGTTCTAGAAGTGGGAACAGGAACAGTCTATTGACTGCTTGGATACCCATGACTTTCAGCTGAAGTCTATCCAGGGAAACTGGACTGCTCTGTCAGCCTGCTCTCTAGGAGCCAAGAGCCACAGGCTGGTGACACTTTCCAGGGGCAGAAACAATGCACCAGTCTCTTAGATAACCTTTTGCCCCCACTAAGATAAGCATCAAGAATCTTTTGACTGCTGAATAAATCAAGCAATTGCTTCCAACACATTTCCATTTCATTCTTAATAAGCAAACCAGATAAGGACAGACAACAACCTTGCAGGGTAAGAGCACCGACTCTTGTGTATTTTCATAGTACTTTGGCTCAGTATGTTTCGGTACATGTGTAGAGGGAGAGAGAGCAAAGAAGACCTAGAATTCTTTTTCCCTGCTAGGAGTATACAAAAGAGAACCACATGGGGAAGAAGAAATTTTGTGTGCGTGTGTGCATGTGTGTGCATCTGTTTTAAAGAAAACAATTATTATGAAAACATGTATGCACACTGTATCAACCAATAAGAAAAAAGAATTTATCAAAACTACTCCTTTTTATGGACTTTGAGAAAATGGAAAGGGATTGGGAGCATCTTTCTTCTCAGCTTTTATAAATGAGGAAATTGCTGCTCCTAATTTTTCCCCAAATCACCCAACCAGAAAGTATGAATATCTATTACTAGATCTTTGTGTTCCTGGTCATCAAGTAAGGGAATCACACTTTTTTTTCCTTCTCTCCAACGTAATGCATAGTTGGGAGCTACATCTGTCCAAGGTTCAGATGGAATGTTACTGCCACAAACAGCAGAGTTTGAAGCCTTAACTGTTAGTGCTACTTGTACAAAACAGAGTGCCCTATCTTCCTGTAAGGAAGTCCTGTTTGTTTCTTCTCAGAAGAAAACGTGTCATAACAGAATATTAAACTGTAAATCCTATATGACAGTGATTGAAAATCAAAAAAAAAGTTCTTCTACGTCCTCAAACATGAACAAAATTTCACACCATTTTGTGGCAAATTGAGTTCTCAAGTTCAAATGAGAACTTTAACCTCTTTTCTTCGTTTTCTTTCTTTCTGGCATTTCTTTGAAAGAGATCCACATCCAAGTTCTGCAATGAAGTTTGCATAACAAATGTCTGGCAGCTCACTCTCTTACACTCCATTAACAAGCTGTAACACATAGCTGCAGGTTGCTATAATCTCATTAATATTTTGGAAACTTGAATATTGAGTATTTCTGAGCGCTCATTCCCCATATGCCAGACCACTCCTGCCATGCTGACTGGTTCTTTTCTCTCCATTATTAGCAATTAGCTTCTACCTTCCAAAGTCAGATCCAAGTATCTAAGATACTGGCAAAGGCATCAACTATGTGTGCAAGTTAAGCATGCTTAATATCACCCAAACAAACAAAGAAGTAGCGTTTCTTAAAGTAATGAAGATAGATAAATCGGGTTAGTCTTTCGCATGCTGCTGGTCCTTTCCAGACTTTTCTATACTTTAAACAGCTTGCTTTATAGTCTGTTTTTACCCCCAGCCAATCATCATTTTTATTTATGGAGGGTTTTGGCTCGCCACACTTTTGAAAACTTATTTGATTTCACGGAGAGCTGAAGGAGGATTATTTTTGGCAACAGGCAAGTTTAACACGTTCTTAATGGAACATTGCTAACTGGGGGTCTACCAGAAAGGGCTCTAACGTCCTTGTCTGAAGCAGCGTGTAAGATCAACTCTCTCATGAGCCCTTTCTGTTGATTTTGATTTTAGAGACTTAAAGCTGAGCCTAGAATATGGTATTTTACCAAAGCATATCATTCATTCATTCAAACACACACACACACACACACACACACACACACGCACGCACGCACACTCACGCACGCGCGCGCGCGCCCTGCTAATTAAAAAGTTCAAGAAAAAGATTACCCAGTTCATCTTTCTGCTACAAACCCGGGTGAGACCTGGAAAGTGTGAGCAACAGAACCACTTGCCGGACACTATCTGGGCTCGTCAACTGCAGTTTGGGAAAATCTGCACTTGTTAGTAAGAGAGCAAAGGGCAAGGATGAATAGACAAGGACAGGTAAAAGCTGAAATGTCTCCCGTTCTTTTCCAGAGAAGACAGGGGAGGGGGGGGGCTAAAATAAAGCCATGAGTTTTTTAAATCTACCCTAACCCCTAGGCATAGCAGAGCCCAAGCAGGACGACACCCTCCTTTTTTGGCTCCTAGCTGGAAAAGGCGGAGTGAGTGGAGAAAAAAAGTGAGTGGAGAATGGGTTAAGTCCTCCGGACCCTGGGGACTCAAGGGAGAGGCAGGGGAGGAGAGAAGTCACAGGAAGATAAAGGAAAGGACAGGAACCAAGAAGCGTGGGGGTAGTTTGCCATAATGTGAATGTTTCTTAATTAGAGAGCGGTTGACAATAGAGGGGCTGGCAGAGACTCCTGGCCACGGTGCGGAGCGTCTGGAGCGGAGCACGCGCTGTCAGCTGGTGAGCGCACGCCCTTTCAGGCCGCTCCCCGGGGAGCTGCGCGGCCACATTTAACACCATCATCACCCTCCCTGGCCTCCTCAACCTCGGCCTCCTCCTCCTAGACAGCCTTCCTCGGCCCCCCACCGACACAGCTTACAGAAGCCAGAGCCTCTCGCCGCCCCCCCGCACTCGCCGGGCCCCTCTAGTCCCCAGCTGCGCAGCGGGAGCCGCCACTGCCCACTGCACCTCCCGGCAACCGGCCAGGCAAGAAAAGCAGCTCGCAAAGCCAAAGCGGAGCAGCACCGAGGGGAGGGGATGGAGGCGGGGGTGAGCCGGCCTAAGGCACCTGAAGCAGTGAAGCAGCAAGGACCGGGAAGGAACGCGCACAGAGCAGGGCTCCAGCCATGCCACTGCCTGGACCAGAGCTCGTGCTGAACGTCTGTCCAGCAATCTCCTTCCTAGCCCACGGCCGGATTTCCTCAGTCTGCTATTTTCTGTACTGTCGCAATCCTCAGAATGTAAACCGGAATGGAGAAAACTTCACCCATAGATACTGCCTTTCATACGTCAGCCCACGTCCTGAAGAGTGAGGGTTCAGTACAAAGACTTTTTTAGGTCCCTTCTTCATCCCAGGGTGCCCTCAACTTTGCCATTTATGGCTTTTGCTGCCAAATCTCCAGGGCGGCAGGGCCATTCTACAAGTTCATATGTGCCTCCACCCCATTCTCAACCCAGAGGTTCCTCTATGGGAATGAAAAGTGAGACACTAACCAGAAAAATTATGGCATCACTTTAAGAGCTATAGCTCTGACTGGAGAGTCAAGAGATCAGATGAAGTGCAGGAGGCCAGCTGCTTTACAAGTCACAGAGCTGGTCTGAGCTGCTGTCTGGGGAGCCAGCCCATGCCTTTGCTGTTTAGGGGTGCCTGCTTCTTGTTTGCTGTCTGTAGAAACATTCCTCCAGAACCCTCTTATTCCTGCCCCTACGACTCTTGGAGCTGGGACTTCTTAGCTGAGGGAGGGGCTAGCATTCAGCTGGACCAGAATTCCCAGGGCCCCACCTGACACTGCAGGCCCAATTCTTGGTATCTAGGACAGATCTGAAAACATGGGGCCCTAGCTGACCTGGCAGGTGGAAGAGTAGTCTTTTTGTTTTCCATAATGACATCTGCTTTTGAAAATCAGTTAGCAGACATGGATAGGATCTGTTTTTTCCCTTACATTTTCTTCTAACCCAAGACATGTTGATTCAATAGGTGAGGAAAAACCTAAAGAATCTACATTCTGAGACTCCCAGGTGACCCCAATACCAATTAAATAAACAGGTCCTCCAATACAAGTCTGGTGGCCAGCTATTTAAATGGGTGTAGCCTAAATATACACACCCACTTTACCTCACATTATTCAGTGATTTTTTTTTTCTCCCCCAAATTGAGAAACAATTGGCCTTCTTGAATCTTCTAACTTCGCCTGCTGTTTTCAGGCTGTGGGGTCTGCGGTAGTATGTTCTAAGCCTGTAAAGTCTATACTGCAAAGTGACTCCAGAGAGATGAGGACATCAGTACTGGAGTCACAAAGCACTCATCTCCTGACTATTCAACACCAGAGGCTCAGGGCAGAAGCCACAATCATAACCATGGGAGTTTGTAAAGTAGGGAGAGAGAATTTGCTCAGTCTAAACAAACTCAGAGAAACAGATTGAAGTGGGTTACCAAGAAACTCCATCCCTTTGTAATAATCCCACTCTGAACACAGAGTCATCACTGTTGGTGAAAGGGTCAGTCACTCAGCATGACTGAAAAAAAATTGCTCATGTTGGTAATGTAATCAGAAAATATAGAGAACAGCCATTTTATGATTTAGAAGTCAGGCATCCCCTAAAAAATATGACTTGTGGGGGCTGTTCTTGCAGAAGACTGTCTTGCAGTGTCTTGCAGAAGACACTGACTGTTCTTGCAGAAGACCTGGGTTTAAATCCCAGGACCCACATAGCAGCTAACAACTGCCCATACTCCAGTTCCAGGGGATCCGACAGTCTCTTCTCTCAGCTGCAGGCATTGCAAGACACAGGTGCACTTACCTATATGCAGGCAATACACGCATACACATAAAATAAACATAATAAATAAATTTTTAAAAATGTGGCTTGCTTCTGTGACTAGTTCTTTTACTTCTTCCAAAGTCTCATGCCACTGTTTTTCATGCATGCTCCTCCACTTCCCCCTTCTGTTCATTAATGAATGGCACACCCTGGATCCCAATACAGCAGGGGATGTAACCACTATGAGAGATGAGCAAATAAAGTAGGGCATTTTTTCCTGGGATATTTGAGAACTCAATGAGAATCCCAGAACAAACAAGATTTTTGTCTTTTAGGTGGCATGCTTGGCATAAGTAAGCATCTTCTGCCAGTGATCAGACAATTTCATGTGCCATTCCACATACGCCTGTCATATGCTTCATTGCTTTCCTTCATGAGACCTGGAACCATGAGTGACTTGAAACCATTAGAGAAATCAACAACAAGCCCATTTGAGCTGAGGGATAATTGTATTTTGTTCCTTTTGAAGTCATTGATACAGTATAGAAGTGATTTCCTATCAGAAGGGAAATGATTCTGGAAAAGATTGAATGGCCGGGGCATGTGACATAGGGCTGAACTGGGTCTAGCCTCAGCGTTCTTTCAGTCACATCCCCCTGCCTCAAAAACCTGTTTTGAACTAGACCCTTGACACTCACTCCTCCCAGTCACCCTTAGAACTGTAGATGATACAGATCCCTGAGCTCTTCCATTGTAGAATTAGTTCTTTAGAGCTAGTCATGGAACCATCTAGACTTAAGGGCATACTAGTTAGAATAATTTTCACTTAAAATAACAGCTTTACTCTTCTGATTTGACTGACACTGTACATAATTGCCCCTTATGATATAGTGAAATTCATCTACCACCTCTAGAAAAAAAATGTATCCAAATCTAGACAAATAGTATATGAAATTAGAAATGAGGTTAAAGGATATTATGGGATAGAATGTCATTGAAAAGTAACAGCCCAAGAGTGAGCATTTCCCAAAACTATTGTCCCATCTATGCTTGGGGCGATAGTAGCACATAGGGAATAATGCTGTTGTTTCTCTTGGAAGGAAGATTTACCGGCTACAGCTGTAGCTGAGGATTTACTCAGAGATAACATGCATTTTTTATTGGCCCAGTCATCTGAGCTATTGGCTTTTTTCTTTTAACCTCCCTGCAAACAAACAGTTGACATTGTCCTGGTATTTCTTTGTCTGAAAAGGTCTGTTCTTTGCCTGCCATGAGTCAGGGCTCCATTTTATACTACCTCTAGAGCTGGGTTAGAATAATCTCCTGTATTGCTTGTGGCTTAGATACTTTCAGCTTCTTGAGGAGTCCAGTGCAGAGCAAAAGACATTGAGAAGCAAACTGTATCTGTAATCAATCTTCAGGCAGCTACCTCAGCCACATTTCAGGATCAGGGAATCAGCTTTGCCCTGGTACCCTAAGCACCCTTATCTAGATGTCTTTCTATGGGGTGGTAATCCCCTTCCATCCTGCTCCTTGATTGCACTGTGGACAGCTCTTCAGGATGTAATTAGGAAGTCTTTTAGGAATTCACACTGCTCCCTGACCTGTCCTGCATCATGGTACCACCCTGACACTTGGCCAGACATCACCCCCATTGTACTATGACCTCCCATGCATGGTTCCTAGTTCTAGAAAAAAAAGAGTGAAGTTATGATGAAGGCCTTTTCCTATTCAACTTTCTCTGAAAACAGAAAAACTCCTAGAGGGTTTGTTGTAGATAAAGAACTCTATTTTCCCAATGATTTCTTGAATGTGTCTCTTCTTATTCTTCCACTGTGTCTCTTTAGCTATAGACCAGTGCAGCTTTACTCAGGCCAAGGGTACTATTATCTTTGGCTCCGTGTTCTCTGTTATGTCCTGCACCCCATGCTGTCTAGTTGTTCTGAGGACTAGAGATGTGAGAGTGGGCAGGCATGTTTACTCAGCCAGAAGCTTTGTGATTAAGGGAGACAGGGGCTTTTAGGGTTCTAGAAGAGAAAGGGTACATAGTAGGACCCCATTGAAAGGACTCCCTGGAGTACTTTCCAGGGACCAAGTATGTAAAATGTAAGTTCCCCTCAAGAAAGCCCTCCCTCCTCCAGCTATTGGTAAATAAAGAAGAAAATAGTTCATCTGAAGCTGGTCTCCTGGGTTGCTGCAGCCTTCAGTCTGGTGAAGGGCCGCAGCCTCTCCCTCATCATGTCTTTCTCCAAGGATCCCATGCAAACCTTCAACTTCCACACTTCATTTGAACTGCTGATTTGCTTTCCAAGGGCCAGCTTATTGGGGTAAGAAATGTCTACCTAAACTGACTTTGTTTCTGACACAAAGGCAGGTAGACAACATTCATGAAAGATGTACAAATGACAGTCAACGTCACTGAGACCACATGGCCACATGAGGCCTGGTCTTGTTTTCTCTTTCAATTGAATGGATTTTTAAAATTTTCATTTTATATGTATGAGTGTTTTGCCTACATCTATGTAAGTGCACCGACCTGCATGTATGCAAGTGCACCACACATGTGCAATTCCCATGGAGGCGAGAAGAAGGCATTGTATCCCCTGAAACTGGGGCTATGGCCATCGTTAGCTGCCATGTCGGTGCTGAGAACTAAACCTGGCTCCTCTGCAAGAGAAGCCAGTGTTCTAATCCACTGAGTCATCTCTCCAGTCCTTTGAATAAATTTTAAAAATTGATTCAGGGTATTACAATGTATCCCAGGTTGCTCAACTTGGGATCCTCCTGTCTCAGTCTCCCAAGCTTTCATGGGTACCACCACACATCTAGGAAGGACCACTCTAACCCGTTCTTCCTTCTTTAAGGTTTTCTCAATCCCTGTAGGCTAGGGTAGCATGAAGCATTCCCTCCTCTGTGCTCCCAAGATCCTCCTAACAACTGACATGGTAACTGTTTTTGGAAGTTCATTTTTGTGAGGCCCTCAAGCCAGGACAAGGTTATACCCATCTTTGCATTATAACTGACATCAAACCCCTATGTGTTTACAGGACTTAGGTGAAGAGACTGTGTGCAGCCCCAAGCCACTGTTGAACAGTTCGCTCTGCATTGGCCCCACACTGCCACAGCAGGCTGTTCCAACCTTTTGTCTTCTCCTTCTCCTCTTCTCCTTACCTGACTGTGGTGCTGGTGCCTTATTCTTGGAGCCTTTTAGACTTCACTGCTTTTTTTTTCCTCTTCCAGCACTTCTAACCCTCTGACACCCTTTGGTCCTTCCCCGCCCTCGATCTTCATTCCCTGCAACTGGTCTTCCTTGACATGGTTTGATTTCCTGTCTGCCCTCTTCTTCACATCCCCCTCACCACTTGGGGGAACTCCATTCCTTGGTCTCACCTCCCATAGCCCAGGCAAGGCCTAAGTGGCCTCTTCACTGCCTGGCCGGTCAGACACTCACATGACCCCTGGCTTAGACAAGTTCCTACCTAGCAGAAATAGGGAAGGCTTCAGCAAGGACGGGTGAGGTGTGGTGGGCAGCCTGGTCAGAAATGTGATCTGCAGTCAGTCACTGTGACCTGAAGGGTTTTTTCTCCTCTTTTCTCTCTTCCCTCCCTCCACTCCCCTGACAAAGATACCCAGCAGCGTCTCACTGGCTGTACAGTTAGCTTTGGCTGCCTAATCTTAGCTGATCACCTACATAGGTCAGCACGGGCCCATCTGCTTGATCAAGAGTCAGAGGTCTCTATTTCTTTGCGGTCAGAATTCCTTGGGTTGGGGCAGTAGCACCCTGCTATAGTAACCTTCACTTAATGCAATACTCCTTTATCTGTTGCTGGCATAGAGCTCACCAAAGCATCCTCCCTCCCTCCAAAGGACCACAGCTCCAGCTTGCAAGAATGCCTCTTCTAGGTTCACCTTGACTGTAGCCCCAAAGACCTCATGCTGCTAAAGCCACTGGCTACTGAGACATCAGTTCCTGGGGATGTTTCTCTCTAAGACAGTTTTCATTTATTTCTTTTTCTTCATGTACTCTTTTTCAACTCGTTCATATTTTCTGTTCTTTTTGCATCTAGAGAATAAGCAAGATGCCCCCAAAGATGCTATCCTGAATCAATGCCCAACGTGTTTATAACTGGGTTTGCAGGACTTGGCAAAGAGCATGAAAGGAAATGAAACAGTCTATCAGAACTGTGCCCTGAAGTTTGCCCAGGAAACTGATCCTTGTGCTGGGTGCTCTTGAATTTTTCAGTAGTTGACTGGCTCATCTCAACCGAGGGTCTCACCATGATCCCTTGTCTCACATATAGCAGAGGCTTCAAATGGATTCAACATTTAGTCTGTAAAAGTCAAAAAAATGAATAAGGAATTCAGTTGAAGTGCATAGAAATTGGAGAACTGAGGAAGAGGGAATGTACTACTGTGAACTTTCAGAAAGCTGTGCCTGGACACCCAGTGTGTGCTCAAGTCCAGAGGTATTTGCAAGGACAGATGGCAAGCAGGGGGTTAATCATTACAGAAAATAGTGTATCATATCTTTTCAGTTTGGTTTATGCTGAAGGGCAGTAAAGATTTATGCTTCAGGAGAAGGTAGAACTGTTATTTTCAGAGTGAAGTTGGCATCTTTAAAAGTTTAATTTCTGAGGCAGCACAGACATAGTTTATCATAGAACATCCTTACCTCTCACTCCAAAAGAACTCTGATTCTGGGATTAAAAAAAAATCATCGGGATCATCTTAGCTATATGGAAACTTCTCAGGCTTCTAAAAAGTCAGGCCTGACAGCCAACACCTGTAATCTCAGCTTTCAGTCAGGGGATTGAGGCAGGTGATCTCCAATTCTAGGTCAGCCCTAGTGACATAGCAAAGCTTTGTCTTAAAAAAGTAAAATGAAAGTTCTAACACCTGGGGCTTATAAAAATATTAGAGTTTACGAATTTTTTAAAACATAAAATTTCTTATTAAATTAGGTAACACGTTTTATTTAAACGAATGTCCACTTTCCTGCAATGTTTTTCCAACAGGTTTTCATTCCCATATTTCCACTTCCTGCTAATTACACTACTGAGGTGACCCTCACCCTCATCACCCCCCGGGATGCTCATTCCTTTCTTCCATTTGTGGAAAAATAATTCGCGGATATAGATAAAGATAAATGTATCTTATTACTGTGTATCTGTCTGGTATTGTATTTTCTAATTCCAGGAAAGCAAGGTTGAAAGAGCTTTCTGTCGGCAGCCAGTTATTAACAAAAACAGCATTCACTGTGGCTCTGATCTTAGGCAGCATCTGAAGCTCTGTGCAGTTCGATCCTGTGATGATTAACTCACTTCCCACCAGTATCTTATGTAGGCCCATTATCTACTGTCAATATTTTTATAGCCTATGAGGACAAGTCCTGCTTACTTCCTCTTACGAGGGAGGTACCAGGTTTTTTTCCCTCTCTTTTTTTAAGTAGATAAATATGTACTCTACAAATATGTTTGATGGAGGAGGTAAAAAGGGAGGGGAAGCAGAGAGCCTAGCATCTGCTGCCTCTCGGGCTCGTTGTGTGGTTAATAATTGCTCCAGAATAGTTTTACAGGGTGTAGGCTTTCTGAAACAAAGACTCCTGAAAGATCCAGGTCTGGAAACTTGTTTTCACCTCTGTTCATACACCAAATCCTCAATATTAGGTATGGGGGGGTTAAATAATGTATCTTTTTGTAAACCTTTTATCTTTCTCTTGATTTTGAGAAATCTCTGAAGGATATTTTCCTGAAAAAATATAAAAGATGTGGTTTATAGTCTTCACATTCAAGAGAATGGAGATTTGTGACATAGGACTGTCACAGATATTAATAATGAATTCCGTTTTTGCAGCTTATAAAACAATCATTAGATCAAAGTACTTTTAAGCACTTTGTGTGTTTGTATGTTCATGTGGGTGCATAGGTATGTGCAGGTGAAATGGTCATGTGTGTGTATGCCTGGGGAGGCCAGAGATCAACCTTGGATGTGCTTTCTCAGGCACTAACCATCTTAGCTTTTGGTCAAGGTCTCCCAATGGCCTGGGGCTCATGGATGAGGCTAGCCTTGCTGACCAGAAAGCCCTAGGGATCTACCTGCCTTTGCCCCTCCAATGCTGGGATTATACCACACCTGGTTTTTCTACTTGGGTTCTGGAGACTCAGGTCCTCATGCTTGCATGGGAAGCTCTTTACCAACTACGCTATCTCCCCAGCCCCTGTACGTACGTTTAAAAGAGATACTGATTTCCTTCTTTGTTCTTTTTATCTCATGGCTACTCAGATCAAACATAATTTATGTTTTTAACATAAATTATAGTGCATAATATTCAAATTGGAAATTTTTCATGTTGAAAACACTTTTATCAAGAATTAGATGATTCTGGGGCTGGAGAGATAGCTCAGCAGTTAAGAGCACTGGCTGCTCTTGCAGAGGACCTGGGTTCAGTTCCCAGTACCCAGATGGTGACTAGCAACCATTCATAACTCCAGTTCCAGGGGATCTTATACCCTCTTCTCACTTCTGTGGGTAATGCACAACTTGGGCACACTTACATACATGCAGGAAAAACACTCATTCACAGAATATAAAAATAAGTAAATGAAAAACAATATTTTTGAGGACTAGACAATTCTTTCTATATTGACAGTTGTATTCCTTTACAAAAGCAGTAGAGACAAGGGATCTAGCTCGATGGCAGGAAGTGTGCCTAGCATGCATGAGGTCCAGAGTTCAATCCCCAACACCACAATAATAAATAAATAAATAAATAAATAAATAAATAAATAAATAAATAAGTAAATAAATAAATAGGAGCAGGAGCTAGCAAGTTAACAGTTTTAAGTTTTAGTCCCAGTTTTCTCACTATATGTCTATAGGGCTAAGTATTTCACTCTCATGAGTCTCTTCAATAATTTATAAAAGAGTACAAAACAATTCAATCTGAGCTCTTACCTCATAGTGTTGTTGCAAGACATAAGAATGACATTAGCATTTATGCATCAGTCAGATTAGACCAGGTCATGCTCTAGTAGCAAACAAGACCAAAATCTCAGTGACCAAGCAACCGCTCATTTTTTTCTCATGATTCAAGACAACTATATGCTCCCTAAGGTTGAGCTACAGTCACTCAAAGTCCTATAATGGCACAGCAGGCATTACCACTTAACGCATGTAGAGTAAAAGAAGGTTCTAGAAGCAATTTTATCATTTACTTAGAATTAAGATATCTCACTTCTGCTCACAATAGTGACCTAAATTACTCGTCAGGCCCCCACCTATTCCAACACAAACAGACCAGAAAGTGAAATCCTACCACCACCATCACCACTGACAGGAGTATAAATAGCATTAATGATCCTCACAACTTGTGGAGAATTTCAAAAGCAAAATGAAGTGGAATTTATTACAAGTGTATAGGAAATTTCTGGAAATTAGGTCAGACATACTTTATTTTTATTTTTATTTTATGTGTATGCCTGTATTGCCTGTGTGTAGGTAAGTGCACCTGTGTTGTGCAATGCCCACAAAGGACAGAAAAGGCTGTCAGATCCCCTGGAACTCGAGTTATGGACAGTTGTTAACTGCCATGTGGGTGCTGGGATTCAAACCCGGGTCTTCTGAAAAAACAACCAGTGTTCTTAACTGCTGAGCCATCTCTCCAGCCCCCAAGGAAATTTCTGGAAATTAGGTCAGACATACTTTGAGGGAAACTATCCTTCCTCTTGTGATTTGACTCTGTGAAATAAGCTTACGTTAAGGTCTTTATAGTAAAGGGTATGGTGTTTTCTTAAACACACAGAAACACTCACCCAAAGGTCCCTACAATGAAACTTTCCATCCTGCTCAGGCATTTCCCAGGTCTTCTGGCATAGATGTGCTAAGTCATTTTCTATAATACAAGACCAAAGCCACAACAAGAAGCAACACACAGGTCTTAATACATACCAAGTTTTTCTTTCCATGTTCCTATGGAGCAAATATGGTAAGAAATACTTGCTGTGTTTACTGCTTGTGGATAAACCAGTCATCTTCAAAGTGAGTCCACTACAGTGAGTCCAAGACTTAGAGGAAAACTGTAGAATGCAAGAAGTTCTCAGATTTGGCAGCTGAGAGCTGTGAGGGTGATCGCCATCATTACATGACTAGAATCTGCCTAAGAAGATGGAGAACACAACAGAAAGCAAAATAGAGCAAGAAAGGTATGTGCGTCTAGCACATGTGAGCATGTATGTGTGTGCATGTGCATGCGTGTGTGCAATGTGTGTATACATGTTTGTGCATGTGTGCATGTTGTGTTCTAATCCCACCATTTTTCTCAAAGTCTCTAAGTTTAACATGCATAAAATAAGTGATATATTTCAACTTCTTAATTTTTTTGTATCAGTAAGTCCCTTCCTCCTATCTAGTTTTTGTTTTTTTGACACAAAGTCTCTCTCACTATGCAGCACAGGCTAGCCTCACATTCACTATGCAGCCCAGGCTAGCCTCACGTTCACTATGCAGCCCAGGCTAGCCTCGCATTTACTATGTAGCCCAGGCTTTGGCTCAAACATGCAGCCTTCCTCCTACTTCAAACCCAAGTATTGAAAGTACAGGTTGAATCACAACTTTCAGCTCTAATAACTTTAATTCTGTTTGGTACCAATTCTGTCTGTATAGATAAAGTTTACTCCATAGTTGGAATTCTTCCTATTATTTGTTTACTAATTCATTTAGTTTGGGGGGAGAGCTTGTGATAGTGGGGATTGAAACCAAGTCCTTGCATAAGGTAGACAAGCACTATACCACTGAGCTGTGTCTCCAATCTCACTTTTTTTCTGTAAGCCATTTTGTATTAAGTCTTTGCCATTTAAATCAAAATATATCTTGATTAACACAGAAATTTAGAGTGTTTACTATTACACTAAATACAACCAACTGCCAAAAGTATGAGAACCCCAAATTATATACATTATATGTACTAATACCTCTATTGTTTAAGTTCTATACATTATTATTTGGATGAGTTTTGCAAAAAGAATGTTTGCTTCATTTATGTTTTTTATATAGCCTAAGTCAGGGTGGTTCTTTGGACAATGATGTCAATTGACAAATGTGGTGACCAACGTTCTGTATCTTTATAACATTCATAGGAAAGATCATTGTTTTTCCTTATGGACATTTTCTTTGTATACAATATTTATTTGTATATTATGTATAAAAAATTATGATGTTTAGCAATATTTCTCAATTCATTTAAGAATTTTAAAATTTTTTAAATTTATTTTTATTGTATGTGTATTGCCTGCTTATCTGTATGAGCACCCATGTTGTGCAAAGCCAGCAGAAGCCAGAAGAAGGTGTCGGACCCCCTGGAACTGGAATTACAGACAGTTGTTAGCCACCATGCGGGTGCTGGGACTCAAACTTGGGTTCTCTGGAAGGACAGCCAGTGCTCTTAACCACTGAGCCATCATCTCTCCAGCCCCATCATTTAAGAATTTTTACAAAAACTTTACTTATTCATTAAGACAGAATATTCATCATTCGTTTTGACCGTATAGCCAAACTAGCCTCAAACTCACAATTGTCCTGCCTCTGCCTACCAAGGGCTGAGATGGCAGGCATATACCATCACATCCAGTGTGGTTTTTCTCTCAGCTACTCAAAAATACTTAGCAATAGTAAGCAATAGTAAGTAATAGCAAGTAATACTCAATAATGTTAAGGACTTGGTTATAAAAGTCTTGTGAGCAAATTAAAAAGTTCCTAGAACCAAATGAAAATGAAACACTACAGCCCAGAAACTCTCTGCTCAGCTAAGCAGCTCAGGAGGCAAGCTTAGAGCTGTGAGCACTCACATTAAAAAATCAAAGAGGGGGCTGGAGAGATGGCTCAGTGGTTAAGAGCACTGGCTGCTTTTGCAGAGGACTCTGGTTCAGTTCCTAGCAGGCACATGGCAGTTAACAACCATCCATAACTCCAGTTCCAGTAGAGCCAATGCACTCTTCTGGCCTCTGTGGGCATTGCATACTTACATACATGTGGGCAAAACACTCATACACATAAAATAAAAATAAGTAAATAAATAAAATTTTAATTCATAAAGACTTCCAACAAATAACCTATTGATCGCAGAGAAACAAGAACAAGTCAAGTGCAAAGAAATAATAAAAATCAGGGCAGAAATTAATGAAATGGAAACTAAAAGAACATGTAGAATTGACGAAAGAGTTGGTTTTTTTGAAAAAATGTACATGGCTGAGAAACTCCTAGCCAAACTAACTTGAGAGAAGATCCAAAGTAATAAAACTGGAGATGAAAAGGTATGTTACAACTATTCCAATGAAATCTGGAAGATCGTTAGGCAATGTTGTCAAAACTTAAAAATTCATAAATATATATCACTTACCAAAATTAAATCAAGAGGTTATAAAATGTTAAATTTAAAAAGATCTAAAACAGCAATAAGATTGAAGCTGTAATAAAATGTCCTCCACTGAATAAAAGACCAGGACTATAAGGACTCACTGCTGAATTCTCTCACCCTTAAGAAGAGCTAACACCAACACACCTCAAAATGTTCCATAAATTGTAAAAGGTAGGAACACTACTAAACTCACTGTCTAAAGCCACCATTACTCTGATATCAAAGCTAGATAAAAACACCACAAAGAAAGAGAACTATAGATCAATTTCCCTCATTAAATAGTTGGAAAAATCCTCAAGAAAAAAAATTGCAAACAAAATTCAACACATTGAGAGGATCGTATATATAATTAAGTTGCTTACTTTCTAGGGGCTCAAGGATGGTTCCAAATATGCCAATCAATAAGTGAAATACAGCATATGAATAAACTTAAAGACAGAAATCACTAGGGGCTGGAGAGATGGCTCAGCATTTAAGAACACTGATTGTTCTTGCAGAAGACCCGGATTCAAATCCCAGCACCCACACGGCAGCTAACAATTGTCCAGTCCCAGGGGATCCAACAGCCTCTTCTGTGCTCCATAGGCATTGCATAATATGGTGCACTTACCTACATGCAGGCAATACATGCATACACGTAAAATAAAAATAATAAATAAAATTTTTTGAAAGTTTCAAAAAAAACAGAAATCACTAAGTCATCTCAATAAATTCAGAAAAGGCCTTTGGCAAGATTCAACATTCTTTCATGATAAAAGTCTTGAAAGGACTACGATCAGAAGGAACAGCCCTCAGCACCATAAAGACTATGTAAGACAAACTGATAGCCAATAATATGCTAAATGGGGAAAACAGTATTTCCTCTAAAATCAGGAGTGAGACAAGGGTTCCCACTCTTATTCAATATAGTGCTAGATCTTAGCTACAGAAATAGACAGAAAAATAAACTACAGTGATACAAGTTTAAAAAAAATCAGCATATCTCCATCTGAAGATGATGTGATCCTGTTCTTAAAGGACCCCTGTGACTCCACCAGAAACTTTTAGACCTGATAAACATTTTCAGTAAAGTAGCAGGATATAAAAATCAATATACAAAAATTGATGTCCTTTCTATATACCAATAAGAAAACTTGCTAAGGAAGAAATCAAGAAAATAATCTCATTCACAACAGTTTCAAAATATTTAAAATACGTAGGAATAAATATCATGCATGAAGAATGTGAAAGATCTCTACAAAAGAAATTTTAATATACTGAAGAAATTAATTGAAGAAAGAAGATATTAGAAGACAGAAAAAAACTGCCGTGCTCATCAATCGATAGAAATACTATAGTATAAATTGTTGGTTATATGACCAAAAGTGATCTAGAGATCCAGTGCAAATCACACCAACATTTTGATTACACTCTCACTGAAAAACAACCCTATACAATCCCAAAATTTATTTGGAAGCCCAGCAACCCCCAATCAACCTAGCAGAAAGAATAATTCTAAAAGCATCACAACACCTGAGCTCAAATTACACTACAGACCATAGTAACAAGCACTGTATTATACTGGCACAAAACAGACATGTAGAATACAATAAAGGGCCCAGAGATAACTGCACACAGCTGTAGCCACATGATTTTCAACAAAGATATCGAAGCATATATTTGGTGCCAGGACATGACTCAATTTGTAAAGTATTTCCCATGCAATCATGAGAACCTAAGTTCAAATCTCAAGCACCCTTGTAAAAATTCAGGCACAGTGACATGAAAATGTAATCCCAGAGTTGGGGAGGTGGAGACAAAAAGACTTTTGGAGCTCACTGGCTAGTCAGTCTAGCCAACTGGTAAACTCCAAATTCATTGAAGTGTCTTAAAAAAGAAACTAAATCCATATCTCTCATCATGCACAAATATCAGTTAAAAATGGGTTTAAAAACCCTGAGTAAAGCCCTTTGGAGTTTTATTGAAATTGCTAGTGGAAAATACAGGCAAAAACTTTAAGACATAGGCGTGAGCAGGGAATTTATGGAAAGGACTCCAATGCTGAAGGAAATAATCTGAAGAATTGACAAATGGGATTACATGAAATTAAAAAGCTTTCCCACAGCAAAAGTAACAGTTATCATAGTGAAGGGACAGGATACAGAATGGGAAAAAAAAATCCTTGTGAACTATAATCCAACCAACGGAAATATATAGGGTCTATAAAGACCTCTGAAAATTAAATATTGACCCCCCCAATGATACAATCAATAAATGAATTAATGAATTGAATAGGCAACTCTCAAAAGAAGAAATACAAATAACCAAAAAATATTTGAAATAGTATTCAGCATCAGTGTCTATCATTGAAATTCCATTTCATTCCAACCATAATGGCTCAGGAAAGCAAGCTACAATAATTTCTAAGGAGAATATGGGGAATGATGAATTCTTCCATGCTACTGGTGGGAATGTAAATTGGTCCAACAACTATGGAAACCAGTATAGAGGTGCTTCAAAAAACTAAAAAATTGCCATATGATCCAACTGTACCACTCCTAATATTCTGTATCAGCAGATCACAGAAGGACTAGCACACCCATGTTTCTCCCTGAACTATTTCTCAATAGCCAAGATATGGAACCAGCCTAGAGGTTCATCAACAGGTGAATGGATAAAGAAAATGTGGTACAGATATACAATGGCATTTTAATAAGATGCAAAGAATGAAATTATTACATATGCAAGGATGGAACTGGAAATCATTATGCTAAGCAAAATAAGCCAAACTCAGAAAGGCAGATATCACGTTTTCTCTCATGTGTAGAATATAGATCTGAATATTTACACACACACATACACATACACACACACACACATATATGTAAGGTAGGAAGGGGATTATGAGAGGGGAGAAAGCAGCCTATGAAGGGGAAGGGGTGAGTAAGAGATGACAACGGAATGTATGTGACATGGATGCAGAAGGAAGGACTATTTGGCAGAAAGCAGGGGACCAGCAAGCTGGGAGGAGGGGAGGATGCAGGAAGGCAGTAGGGAGTTCCTGAAATCAAAGCACAGTGATCTCAAGGAGCCAAGCAGATTTCTATAAGATCAAAGTCAGCCTGGTTTACACAGCAAGTTCCAGGCCAGGTGGAGCTAGCTACCCTGTCTCACACCCCAAAAGTGTAATGATCTCTTTATATGCATGAAAATATCAAAGGGAAACCCATTACTTTGTATGTTAACTAAAAAAAATAAAAATAAAAAAAGATATGAAAGTAGAGTTGTGTTTATTTTGATATTTATTATTATTTTTGTTGTTTCTTTATTTTTTTTATTTTAAATTTTTTTTACAATTAAAGTTACAGTTTTAACCATACACAAAATGTTACAGTAATTCAGATTTTTTGGCATAATGATTACAGATTTCA
>NW_008348089.1:3067239-3067708 GCF_000622305.1 Nannospalax galili | reverse complement strand
CTTCTAACAGTTTCAGAGTTTCAGGCTTTGCATTGAGGTCTTTGAGCCATTTGGAGTTGACTTTTGTGCGGGGTGAAAGATAGGGGTTTAGTTTCATTCTTCTACAAGTGGAGATCCAGTTTTGCCAGCACCATTTGCTAAACGTGCTGTCTTTTCTCCAGTTAATGTTCTTGGCGACTTTGTCAAATATCAGGTGGCTAAAATTGCAAGTACTCATTTTTGCGTCTTCAATTTTGTTCCATTGGTGTATGGGGTTATTTTTATGCCAGTACCATATTGTTTTTATGACTATAGCTCTGTAGAAGAGCTTAAAATCTGGTATAGTAATCCCACCAGCATTGCTCTTAGTTCTCAGTTTTCTCTTGGCTATCCAGCGTCTCTTGTGCTTCCATATGAATCTTAGGATAGTTTTTTCCAATTCTGTGAAAAATGTCATGGGGATTTTGATTGGCATTGCATTGAATCTATA
>NW_008348089.1:3062090-3062971 GCF_000622305.1 Nannospalax galili | reverse complement strand
GGTGGGTGTTGCAGGACCAGGGAAGTAGAGGGAGGTGAGGGCAGGGCCAGGACCAGAAGCGGTGCTCCTGGGGCCCAAGAAAGGCATTGAGTTTGTCTAGGTGACAAGGGTCAGGAAGCAGTATTGGTTCCCCAGGTGTCTGTGGCCCCAAGACTAGGAATGGCGCTGGGCCCAAACTAGGAGTATAGAACGGTGGGGGGGGGGATGGAAGGGTGAATGTGGCTTAGGGAGTCCCGGCATGGAGAGCTGTGCTATAGACTTACTCCAAGAGGCCTGAAGATAGTAGTCGATATTTATTATTTTTATTTTATGTGTATGAGTATATTGCCTGCATGTAGGTAAGTACACTCGTGTCATGCAATGGCTGTGGAGGTCAGAAGAGGGTGTCAGATTCCCTGGAACTGGAGTTACAGATAGTTGTTAGCCACCATCTGTGTGCAGGGATTGGTCCGTTTCAAGACCACTCACTGCTTTTAACTCCTGAGCCATCTCTGCAGTCCCTCAGGTTGTTTTTTTATTTGTTTCTTTGTTTTTAATAAAATTTCTTTGATTTTCTAGGTGCTGAAGGAGAGGTCATTACTTTCATGGATTCTGTATTCTGTGAGGAAAGGAAGAGGATGTTAGCCACCATCTGTGTGCAGGGATTGGTCCGTTTCAAGACCACTCACTGCTTTTAACTCCTGAGCCATCTCTGCAGTCCCTCAGGTTGTTTTTTTATTTGTTTCTTTGTTTTTAATAAAATTTCTTTGATTTTCTAGGTGCTGAAGGAGAGGTCATTACTTTCATGGATTCTGTATTCTGTGAGGAAAGGAAGAGGATAACAGAAGGAAGGAAGGAAGGAAGGAAGGAAGGAAGGAAGGAAGGAAGGAAGGAAGGGAGGG
>NW_008348089.1:3061698-3062075 GCF_000622305.1 Nannospalax galili | reverse complement strand
AGGAGAAAAGGAGGAAGGAAGGAAGGTAAAAAAGTGAAATTCAAGTAATTCTCCAGACATGCAGGGGAAGTTAATATAGAATATAAAGTGGGATTCAATATAGAGAAAGAAATAATGAACTAAATTAGTTAAATAAAAAGCTCCAATAGAATGGTCATGGAGAGGACAGAATACCCGAGCTTGAGGACAAGGTGGAAAAACTGGGACATTAAAGCAAAGACAACTCTGAAGTAATGAGGAAGAAAATACAGTACTTTCAAAATATGCAGGGCACTATAAAAAAATCAAAGTTAATCATCATGGGTAAAGAAGAAGGAGAAAGGAGGGAGGGGGGAGGGGAAGGGGGAAGGGGAGGAGGAGGGGGAGAGGGAGTAATT
>NW_008348089.1:3050511-3060841 GCF_000622305.1 Nannospalax galili | reverse complement strand
CAAGGCTGGACTCTAGAGTGATGGATTCAGGATTTGCTTTCAGGTATTTTGATAGCTGTTGGAGTGGTTAGAATCAGTTTCAGTCATATGGAACTGGCTTCTCACCCCATCACTGTATAGATAATTTAAAAGTAGAGAAACTGTACTTCAATTATTGGTGGTTGCATTTGTTTGCATTTGCATTTATTGAAATTTGGTTCTTTAATTATTTCAAATAACATATATTTGCTTTATTTGTCTGATAAGATTATAATCTTGAAGATTTACAGACACTTCATGCAGATTTTTGTCCCTGTTAATAATAAACTATATATCTACTCTAAATAATAATAATAACAATAATAATAGCAGAAAATTCTCCCAAATTAGGGGGAAGGATGTCAACCCAGACACAAGAGGTGTATAAAACCAAATAGACATCAGAAGAGAGCCTCCCCCAGCACACTACAGTTATACCATTAAATATACAGAGTAAAGAAGACATTGAAAATGGCAACAAAGAAATACAAACTTAACTCTTGCCTTCCTTCTCCTTTACATCTCCTAGGCACCAGTTAAAGATTTTCTTTTCTCCCTGCAGGTGAGTTATGCAATTTGGGAGTCTTTAGATAGACACACTGAAGGGGTACTTCAATTGCCTCACCCTGCGTCCCTGTTCAGCATGGAAGAAGTCAGAGCGGTCAGTGTCCCTATTTCCTATTGGCAGTTGGGGTAACCTCTTCAGAGGATGGTGTGATAAGAACAGGAGGTAGGAATTGGCTACACAGTTATGGTAAAAAAAAAAAAAAAACCCAAAGAAATGTAGCTAGTTTCTTGGCTAAAAGTCAAAATGTCCTTGGGCCTCTTAGCAACATATTCTATTCCAAAGGTGAAAATGTCAAAAATATTTGGGAGCGCTTATCTAATCCCTAAAATATTTTAGGGTTTCGTCTTCAGAGGAGTAAATCCATGAAGGAATCTACCATTTGAAAAAAGAAAGAAAGAAAGAAAGAAAGAAAGAAAGAAAGAAAGAAAGAAAGAAAAAAAGAAAGAGAGAGAGAAAGAAAGAAAGAAAGAAAGAAAGAAAGAAAGAAAGAAAGAAAGGAATGAAGTTGTCAGGAAAAAGTGATGGGGCGATATGAGAGGAGTTGGAGGGGAGGGAGTGGGTGTGGATTTGATCCAAACATCTTATATGTATGCATGAACTTCTCAATAATTTTTTTAACTTAAAAAAAAGAAACACCAAGTTATACATAAATGCAAACCTATCAGAATAACAGTAGATTTTTTTCAAGAAAAACTTTAAAAGCCAGGAGAGCTTAGAATGATGTGTTTCACACACTGAAAGACAGCTGCCAGTCCAGATTTCACAAAACCATCTCTTATAACTGAAGGAGAAAGAAAAAATTTTCCACAATTGAAATAATCTAAGGGAATTCATGACTACTAAGCCAGCTTTACCAAAGATACTGGGAAGAATCTTCAGACTAAAGAGAAAGGCACATTTATGGGGCCACAGGAAATAAGCCATGGTAGTGTAATGGTTAAGCAAGAGAGAAACAGGAAAACACCAGACACTACCAAATCAACAAAATGACTGGAATGAACACATACTTTCCAGGAATAAATCTAAATATTAATAGTCTCAATGTCCTAATTAAAAGACACAGACTAGCATATTGGATTAAACCATGATCCATTTATTTCTTTGAAGAAATGGACCTCTACACTAAACACAAACACTATCTTAGGGTAAGAGGATGGAAAAGTATATTTGAAGGAAGAGAAAACAAGCAGCTGTCATTCTAATAGCTGGCAATGTAGAGTTCAAAACTACTCAGTAGAGATAAAGATCACTTTATAATGATTAAGGAAACAACACATCAGGAGGACGTTATAATTCTAAACACATACTCATCAAACACAGGTGCACACAATTTAATAAAGCAAATACTATTAGATATAAGGTCATGGATTAACCTTGATACAGTAATAATAAGTGACTTCCATATCCCTCTCTTACCAATTGGCAGGTCATCCTGGCAAAAAGTAAAGAAAAATATCTGAATTAAATGACATTTTAGTTAAAATGGACTTACCAGTCATTTACAGAACATTCCATCCAAACACTGCAAAATGCATATTCTCTAAAGTTTTCTTTAAAATACATCAGCTATTAGAATACAAAGAGGATCTTAACAAACACATAAAAATAGAAATAATTTCTTGGTTTCTCTCTGATCACAATGGAACAAATTTGCAAATAAGCAACAAGACAAGCTGTAAAACATACACAGATTCATGGAGATTAAACAGCATACCATGGATGATGAATTAGTCATCAAAGAAATCAAAGCAAAATAAAAGCTGTCCTAGAGTCTAACTAGGAAAGCACAGTACACCCAAACCTATTTGACTCTGTGAAAGCAGACAGATAAAAGGAATTTTGTAGCTACAATCACCTACATTAAAAAATATGAGCTATCTCAGATAAATAACAACAATAGATTTTAAGGTCTTGGAAAAACAAGAATAAGTCAAGCCCAAAGCAGTAACAAAAAAGAATAAGATCAGTACATAAATTAATCAAGTGGAAATATAAAAATATACAAAGAATTAATGAACAAAGAGTTGATCTATTAGAAAGATGACCAGAATTCACAAACTCTTAGTCAAACTAGTCAAAACAAAGAGAGGAGACCCAAATTAGTAAAATTAGAGGGGCTGGAGAGGTAGTTCAGCATATAAAGGCACTTGCAGTCAAACCTGAGAACCTGAATTTGATTCTTGGGACCCACATGATGGAATAAGACAATCAGCTCCCATAAATTGTCCTCTTATCTCCACATTTGCATCAAGGCACATGCAACCCCCTCCAAAAAAATAGGTAAATGTTTAAAAATTAAAAAGAAATTAGAAATGAGAAAATGAGACACTACAACACATATCAGTGAAATCCAGCAAAACATTAGGATATACCTTAAAGATTTATATTCCATTAAACTACAAAATCTGAACGACTGGATGAATTTCAAGACAAGAATGACCTACCAAAATTTAACCAAGATGATATAAATAAGTCAAAGAGATCTTTGACAAGCAATGAGATTGAAGAGGTAACAAAATATTTCCCAACTAAACATGTCCAGGCCTGGATGGAGTCACTGTTGAACTCTACTAGGCTAACTTCAAATGCTTTTCAAAGTATTCCACAACACAGAAAGGAATGGAATAGTGTCAAACCCTTTTTGAAAAGCCAGTGCTACCCTGATACCAAAATCAAGTAAAAACACAACGAGAAAGAAAAGTATAGATCAAGCTCCTTGAAAGCTATATATGCAAAAATTCACACCAAAATACTTGCAAACCAAAAAATCAAAAGCACACCTAGAAGATCACTTACTATAGTCAAGATGACTGCATTACAGAGGTGCAGGGATGGTTCAACATACCTAAATCAGTAAATGTAATATAACACACAAATGGACTCAAAAATGAAAATCACAGGATCATCTCAAGAGATGTAAAAAGGCCTTTGACAATATGCAGCATTCTTTCATGACAAAAATCCCTGAAGAAATTAGGAATTGAAGCAATATGAATCAACATAAAAAGGCTATATCCAACAAATCTAAAGCAAACATCATGTGGAAAACTGTAAGCATTTTCATGAAGTCAGGAACAAGACAAGGCTGTCTACCATCTCCACTCTTATTTCATGTAGTGCTTAAAGTTCTAGGTGGATTGATGGGGATAAAAGGAAATAAAGTGATACACATAAAGAGAGGAGAAAACAAAGTATCCTTATTTGTAGATGATACGGTTCTACACAGAAAAGAACCCAAAGACTCTACCAGAAAACTCCCAGACTTAGTTGATGAACACTTCTAACATAGTGGTAGGTACAAAAATTAACATATGAAAATTAACAACTTTCCTCTATACCTATGCCAAACATGCTGAGAAAGAAATCAGGGAACCAATCTCATTCATTTATTTATTTATTTTTAACAGAGCATAGAGTAGTGGTTTATTTACAGAAGAGTAGGTGCCCCACATTTACAGCTGTGCCGTAAAATCCACACTCAAATACGGATTCTGTGACCTCCCTACAGCTGCACAAAATTGTGAAAGAGGTGCCTCTTGGTGTTCTCAGTGTATACATCCTTTGCCCCCCACCCACATGCAGCTAAGGTCAGCTGATTGGGCGGGAGGGGACTGACTCCCCCCTCGACTCCTTGATGACAGTGGGAAGGAGGTGTGGCTGTAGCTTTGCAACATAGTGATCGGAGGACATTTCCAGGTAACACTCCATCCCTTCCTCCAACTCTTAACATTCTTTGCACCAACCTCTTCTGCAAAAGTCCCTGAGTCTTGGAAGGGGTGGTAGGTGTGGGATGATCTTCCTGTTGTGGCAAAGCACTGAACTTTTGGGTCTGAAGCAGAGTATATTCTTAAAGATCAGTGGTTACCAGGGGTTGGGAGCAGGAAAATGAGTGAACGGGTGGAGCACAGCAGTGTTTAGGGTGGTGAAAATACTCCAATGAAGGTATAGTAGTGGATAGGAGTCACTGCACATGGGTTGACATCTGTACAATGTACAACACTAAGAATCATCCTTGCTGTTAGCCACAGACTTTGGGTAATAATGATGTGTCAGTGTGAATTCACCCATCATAACAGACTTACCACTCTGCTGGGGCTGCTGACCTTGGCAGAGGCTGTGCATGTGTGGAGGTAAGGGGGAAATGGGGAATCTCTGCACATGTCTCTGAATTTTTCTGAATCTAAACCACTCTCTTTTTAAAAAGTCTTAAAAATTCCTCAAGCAGCTTGGTACAAGAGATAACTGCAAGGTACTAACAGGAGCCATGTGTGTAGAGTGAAGTTCTCTGATTATTAGAGACGATTAAAAACTGAATAAAGTTCATTGTAATGTATTTATTTAAGCTGATAGGTCAAAATATCATTATATCAACGAACAAGCAATAGATAGTAACACTTTCAGTCTATTGATTATTCATTGACACAATAATGGGGTTTTTAGATTCATTTTTCATACTAGATCTTTGAAATATAATGGATATTTTATACTTTTAGCATGCCTTTACCTAGTATCCACATTGAAAGTGCTCAGTCTTCACATATATCTAGTATGCAATAGCACAGGTCTTGATATTTATCAATAAGGAACCTTGGTTATTGAAATCAAACCGGATGCTAATCTCTCCCACTCATCATGTAGCATGATTTCAGCATCTATTGCTCTCTCTCTCTCTCTCTCTCTCTCTCTTGACAGTGTTTTCAAGCTGTTGTCATTTGCAAGAAAATGGTTGCAACTGGTGATAAGCATATTAAACAAAATAAGCCAGTATCGATATGACCAATGTCAAATATTTTCTCTCATTTCCACTCCTAGAATCTCTTAAAAACTAATATGAATATATGACATGAAAGCAGAAGCTGAACTGTGTAGTAGTGTAGTAGAGTGCATGGGGGCTAATCTGAGGGAGAGGAATGAGAAAGGGGGGTGGGTCTGGGCTATGAAGGGATAGAGTTTGACATACAATGAGTACTCATGGGAAAGTGTTTTCATGCAACACAATATGATGCACAATGAATACACACAATGGAAAAAGGCTTTTAAAAGAGTACTTGAGAAAAAAAAAAGTACTTGAGGAAGGTTTCCATTTTAAAGGTGGAGCACTCTGTCTCCTCTGTGAATGAAAGTGTATATGTTGATGCAGATGTATGGAGATGCTGAGAACAAATTTTAGCAGGAATATTGGCAAAAGAGACCATTGTTTGAGTTGTACCAAAACAATGGTGAACTGTGAATTTTCCTCCCTCCAGTATGATCTAACATAGAATCAACAAAGCAGGCAGATCCTTCCTGAAGTACATTCATATAAAGATCAAAAAGACCCAAGAGAAGCTCTTTCTTTCTAAAAAGAAGTGTGGAAAGGAGAATCCCATAGAAAAGAGAAGAAATCTTTTACTTTGTAAAATATTACATTTCCCCAGTCTTCTGCTTGAACCTCAGGCAAACTCATGACACTAGTAGAGGCAAGAGAAGCACTTAAAATGATGAGTAAGGAATCCCTCCTATGGTCCCACATTGAGGAGTGAATTCTCATTGATATTTTTCTTCCTCTGTCCTCCTACTACTTGGTAATAGATGTAAATAGGGTCACAGGACCGTCACTGAAGAAAGAAGCTAAAGCCTTGGTTTTCTGTATAGAGAACCAGAATGCAAGTTCTGTGGAACAAGAGGTCTCCAGATTTTATGATGAAGGAAAGGACAAGAACTCACACTCAAGATTGTGCTTGTGTTCCCACACTGAACTAAGTCACCCATACCTGGAAATTGATGTGAATAGAGAGCTCCTCGGTAAACATCCTGTAGCATCAAAAATAATCACAAGATGAACTCAAGAGCAGTGTGTTGATGACAGAGGAGAGTCACTTTAAAAACAGACCACTAAAAACTCTTGAGTAGCTGGGTGTGGTGGTGTATGCCTTTAATCCCAGCACTTGGGAGGTAGAGGCAGGCAGATCTCTGTAAGATGGAGGTCACTGGTCTATGCAGTGAGTTCCAGGGCAGCTGTGCTATAGGAAGACCTGACTCAAAAAGAGAAATCTTAAGTTATAGAGAGAAAACTGTAAAAAGAAATGAAGAAAGCCTTGGGTACTTGGAGGATAATTCCAAAATAAGTCTAACTTTTGTATCATCAGAGGAGAAAAAGCACGAAACATAAAAAAATCTGAAAAATGCTTAAAACTTTTTAAATTTGGCAAAAGCTATATATGCATAGAATCTCAGTAATTCACAAAAGGATAAATTTAACAAAATCAATTTCTAGATTTATCATAAACTATTGAATACTAAAGAAAAATATTCTAAAAGCAACCAGAGAAAGCAACACGTTATCTGTATGGCATATATGATCTGAATAACTACATCATCCAAAACCTTGGAAAATAGAAAAAACTAAAATAACATCTTCAAAGTGCTGAAAGGAATAAAATGTCAAACCTGAACTCTATATTTAATAAAAATATCTCTCAGCAATAAAAAAGATAAATTGTAAGATGAAGGAAAAATAAGAGACTTTGTCTTTAAATATTTGTTCAAAACTGTCTAAAGAGAATTTTTAAGAAGAGGGAAAACCATACAAATGGGAAAACTGGGACACTGGGGATAAAGGAAGAATGAAGTGGTAAACATCCATATAAATACAATTGATTACTTTGTCCTCAGAGGTCTTTTAAGTAGTTACCTATCTTGAAAACAAAAATAATTACTTCTGGCCGAACATGGTGGTGCACACCTTTAATACCAGCACACTGACAGGGGGAGGTGGGTCTCTTGAGTTCAAAGCCAACCTGATCTACATAGTGAGTTCCAGGCCAGCCAAGGCTACACAGTCAAACCTTATCTCAAAAAAAAATCATTACTTCTTTTATTTATTTTTGTTTTTATGTGTGTGTGTGTTTTATAGTGTACATAAGTGTACCATGTCATGCAATGCCCATGAAGGCCAGAAGAGGACGTTGGATCCCTTGGAACTGGAGTTGCAGGCAACTGTTAGCCTTATGTGTACTGAGAACTAGTCCCAGGTCCTCTGCAAGAACAGCAAGTATGCTTAATCACTGAGCGATCTCTCCAGTTCCCTACATCATTACTTTCAAAAAACATTGTCTTGTTGGATTTTCAGGAATGAAAAAATATACATTTGACAGCTATAAATTAAGTGATGGGGTATGGGGGTGAAGGGATGCATAAGAATTTTTCTGTGCTTCCTGATTTGATAAAATATTAATTCTAAGCAGATACTGAAAAGTCACATATGTATATTGTAATATTTAAAGCAACTAGTTTTACAAAGTTGTACCAAAGAGACATAATAGAACACAACAGATAACCCAGGACATTAAAGAAGTTCAAATAATTCAAAGAAAACAATAAAGGGAAAATAAACAAAACAGGGTATAAAGTAAAGAAATTATGCAGTGACTGACCTAATCCCAAACATTTCCAAACTAAATAAGAGGTTGTCAGAATGAACTTTTTAAACATTTGTCTACATGTGTGGTTGTTTGAATGAGAATGTCCCCTGTAAGCCCCAAGTACTCAGACAATTTGTCTCCAGTTGGTGGAGCTGTTTTAGGAGGTCTTAGAAGGTGTGGCCATTCTGGAGGAAGCAGGACGCCAGGGGTGGGCTTAGAGAGTTCTTAAACCCAGATTTCCAGTCCCTCTCTGCTTCCTGTGCCTGCTTGAAGATGGGGGCCTCTGCTTTCTGCTCCTGCTCCAGCCACCTCCTGCCACCATGCCTCCCCACCATGATGGACTCTAACTCCCCAGGGACCAAAAGCTCAAATAAACTTCCTTTTATAAGTTCCCTTGGTCATAGTGTTTTATCACAGCACCAGAAAAGTAACTAATACAACACGCTTTCTACAAGAAATATGTGTAATACAGTAATACTGGACGTTAAATTTAAATGAATAGAAAAAGATATCCCATACAAACACTGATCAAAACATCAGTGATAATAATAATATTAGACACAGTAGAATATAAAGCATATAACAGGAGAAATTACATAGTAATAAAAATGTTAATTGAAAATAAGACATTTGAATCCTAAATACATGCCTACAAGGAAATCTCATAACACACAAAGTAAAAATTGATAGAAAGACAAACATAAAAATTTATAATTATGCTTAGAAATTTTTATATTCCTACTTGATAAAAATATGTAGAAAATATCAAGAATGTAGACATACTGAAGAGTACTGTTAACCAATCAGAACCAATTAACATTTGTAGATCATCCAACACCACAAAGGTGAACATGAAGTATTCAGAGATAACCCATAGCCAGCATCACCCTGAGGTCCAAACCAGGCACAAATGATACTAGTAAGTAAAGCTCCAGACTAGTAAGTATCCCTTAGTATACAGCCAGAAAGATGATTAAAATCAAACCCACAAACAAATATAAAGAAAACACACTGTAACCAAAGAAAGTTTGATCTGAGAGTTCAAGGTTGGTTCAGTATTTGAAAACAAGTCACTGTAATGCACCACATTATCAATCAAAAAGAGAAAACACACACACACACACACACACCACAAAAGTATGAATTGACCTCAAAAAGACATTTGACAAAATTCAACATCTGTTCATTAAAAAGACACACAGTGCTCTCCTGGCCTGCTCTCCCGCCCTCAGGCCTCTCTGGGTGGGGGTAAGTCTACCGTGAGCCCTCCGTGCCTTGACTCCGCCAGCCGCGCTCACCCTTCCATCTCCCCCGCTATTCTCTACTCCTAGCTTGGGCCCTGTGCCATTCCTAGTCTTGGGGCCCCAGACACCTGGGGATCCACTGCTGATTCCCGACCCTGTTCACCCCCACCGGCTTGGTGCCTTCCTTGGGCCCCAGGAGCACTGCCTCCAGACCGGCCCTGCCCTCACCTCTCTCTGCTCCCCCAGACCTGCACCACCCGCTAACTCTCCTGGCCTTCTACCCTATCCTCAGGCCTCTCGGGGTGGGTCCATCGGGGAGCCTTCGGCGCATTGACTCCCCCGGTTTCATTCGCCCTTCCATCTCCGTCACTGTTCTCTGCTCCTGGTTTGGGCCCTGCGCCATTCCTGGTCTTGGGTCCCCAGACACCTGGGGAACTGGTGCTGCTTCCTGATCGTTTTCGACCAGGCCAGCTTGGTGCCTTCCTCGGGACCTGGCCCCGCCCTCACCTCTCCCTACTTCCCGGACCTGCACCACTGGCTAACTCTCCTGGCCCACTCTCCAGCCCTCAGGCCTCTCTGGGGGTAAGTCTACCGTGCAGCCCCTCTCGCCTTGACTCTGCCAGCTGCGCTCACCCTTCCATCTCCCCCACTGTTCTCTACTCCTAGCTTGGGCCCTGTGCCATTCCTAGTCTTGGGGCCCCAGACACCTGGGGAGCCACTGCTGAATCCTGACCCTGTTCACCCCCACCGGCTTGGTGCCTTCCTTGGGCCCCAGGAGAACTGCCTCTAGACCCGGCCACGCACCCACATCTCTCTGCTTCCTGATCCTGCAATACCCGCCAGCCTCTTTCTGGGGCTGACAGCCTCTTTCTGGGGCTCCGAGGCTTACCTTGCCTCTCCCTGATCCTTTGCATCCAGTACAACCCAACTACGCAATCCACTCCCTGGGAAATCTTGGGGCTTATTCCCACCCCATCAGCCTTTGCATCCCTGCGTGGCACGGCCAGAGCCAGGGTCTCAGGTCAGTCCAACACCCAAGTTCCTGCGGCCAAAATCATTCTTAGAAGATTCCAGACCCAAGGAGAAAGTCTGAAAAC
>NW_008348089.1:3033830-3045171 GCF_000622305.1 Nannospalax galili | reverse complement strand
ACTCAATTTTATGTATTACAGGGCTTATACTGTGTTCAATATTGTATAACTGTATTAATCCAACTGTGAACTTAAAAATTTACAGCCAATTTTGAAAGAGATGTACCCTAGCTCAGAAAAATGTTATTGAATAGGTTAATGCTGTTGTAATGAAATGCTTCTTTTAATTAAAATTAATATATATATACATATATATATATATATATAAACACACAGTGAACTGTAGAGAGGAATTTCCTTAACATGATGTAAAGCATCCACAAACTTAGCAGCTAGCATTGTGCTTTATAGTGAAAGGATGAATACTTTCTCTCTGAGAACAGGCCACAACCATCAACTCACATCATTTTTTTCTTTTTCAGTTTTAGAACAAAATCTCCCTATATAGTGAGAATGGCCTGAAACTTACTATGTAGTCTAGGTGGCCTGGAATTTGTGATCCCCCTGCCTCGACCTCATGAGTGCTAGAATTACATGATGCACTATCATGACAGCACATTCTTGTCATTCTAATTCAGTTTGTACTATAAATCTGCTTAACAGTGCATTAAGACAAGGCAAACCCATTGGAAAGTAAAAACTGATCTATTCCTATTAAAATGACATGCTTGAACATGTGAAAAATTCTCATATAATCAATAAACACTCAGAGTAAGTAAATTTAACAAGGTTACAGGTTACAAGTTCCATATAAAACTAGTACATTCACTGTGGAAATCAGTATGAAGAACTCTTAAAAAACTAAAATTGAGGGCCGGTCGTGGTGGCGCACCCCTTTAATCCCAGCACTTTGGAGGCAGAGGCAGGTGGATCTTTGTGAGTTCGAGGCCAGCCTGACCTTCATAGTGAATTCCAGGACAACTGGGGCTACAGGGAGACCCTGTCTCAAAAAGACCAAAAAAGGAAAAAACAAAACAACAACAACAAAAAAAAAAAAAACACCTAAAAATGAATCTACTGCATGATGCGGTCATACCACTCCTTGACATATACTTAGCACTCTCATCCCCCTACAGAGATACACAGCCATGTTTATTGCTCTTCTTTTCAAAATAGCTAAGAAATGGAAACTACCCAAATGTCCCTCAACTGATGAATGGGTAATGAAAATATGGTACATTTACACAATGGAGTTCTACTCAGCAGTAAAGAAAAATGAAATCATGAAATTTTCAGGTAAATGGATGGAACTAGAAACTGTTATACTAAGTGAAGTAACCCAGATTCAGAAAAAACAGCAACCTATGCTCTTTCTCATTTGTGGATCTTTCTTCTGAATCCCTAGATATGAGTATATATCCTGATGTAACCACAGGAGGCAGGAAAATATAAAGGAATCATGGGGATAAAAGGGAAGAAAAAAAGGACCTTAGGATAGGGGGATAGTAAGAAACAGGTGTCATCAAGGGAGAAATAGGAGAAAAAGAGGGTACTTTAACTGGGGAGGGAGTAGCGAGAGTTATACAGGGGGAATGAGAGATGAATGATTTTTAGGTGGCATGAAGAACCAGAGGGAAATGTATTAGTTCAAAAGCCTACTGAAAAATATACATACAATAAATATACAAGTACAAGTGTATAGCTGATGGCTATATAACAAAAAACACAGTGCCACGCAGGAGAAACCTCCCTTTGAGTTATTGGTCAGGATAGTCCAAGACACTCCCAAAATAACACAGGCTATTGCCACACCCCTTGATTGCCTCCCAGAGCTTGAAAGTAAGACCCACTTGCTGGAGACAGGTCACACTTTGGGCACAGGACTTGGAACAATGGAACTGGAATGGACCTGGAAGTCTCCTCCCTGAGGATGAGCTCTCATGGTATCAGAGAATATTATATGAGCTGCCAATGGAGAAAATCAATCAATGGTCCTACCCAGCTGTAAAGCTCAATAAACAACGACTGGCTCGGCAAACTATTAATATTGGTGCAACACTGATAGTTTTATATTAGGGGTGATCAACAGCTGTCTAACTGGGATTAAGGCCCACTCAATTGGAGGGAAATTATGTGTGGTACTGTAAACATCACCAAATACACATAGATAGAGAGGTCATATGTCCTAATTTTGCCATATCCCTAGACCAAATTAATTTTTCTTACTTTATTCTAAATATGCATCCTCATATATACAGACAACTGTACCTGTCACCACCATCAAAGAAGCTTCTTTTTGCAACAGATAGAGACTATTACAGAGTTCCAGAACTGGTCAAATGCAGAGAATAAGTGTCTGTCAGACACTTAACCCTAAGTAACATACCTTCAATGCAACCTCTATGCATATGATAAATGCATCTGTCAGCTCTCACCAGAGAAGTTTCCTTATACGGTAGAAGGTGATTAAGACAGAAACCCACAACTGGACAATGTGTAGAGAGCAAGAGACCACAGAGTCCTTATCCCTGATTGGAATACCTATTTCAAACTTTTACCTCCCAAGGCTCATTGCAGAAGAGGAGGTATAAAGATTGTAAGAGCCAGAGGGGGTGAATGAATTCCACAAGGAAACAGAGTCTTCCAAACAGTCAGTTACTTATATGAACTCACAGCAATGGTAATAGCATGCACAAGTCCTGTGCAAGCTCAAACCAGACAAAATCCCAGCACAGACATGGGGAAGTGAGTAAGAAATCCCAACTCAACCCAAGAAACGAAATGATGGCTCCTGAGACAGGGAAAGACAGTGTCTTACAGAAATGGGACTCCTGGTGTGCCCAGTGAATGGACCCACACTGAAAAAAATTTGGGAACAAAAACCAGACTCTATAAGCCATGATACATATAGTCCATTAAATTGGGTGGGAGGCAGTAGGGGGAGGTATGGATAGGGGAGCGGATCTAAATACTCAACCATATTTATATATAAAAAGAACAATTAGAAACAAATATTGAAAAATAGCATTTGTATTAGTTTCAAAATATTTAAGAATAAGTTTAGCAACTACAAAATACTGATTAGAGAATTCAAAGGAAATCAAAATAAATAGAGACACCCTGTTCATGGATTCAAAAACTCAGTGTTGACAAGTTACTTTTATTCAAACTGGTTTTCAGACTTAACACAATACCAGGCAAAATTCAAACAGGAATATTTTTACAGATACAGAAAACTGATTCTGAATTTATATGATACCTATAGGAACTAGATAATTAACGCAACTTTAAAAAAAGAATACAATAGGAAGAGTTCTATTTTTTCAATTTTAAGAACTGTTATCAAGCTACCTTAATTCAGCAAAGAGTGGCTGTGGCTGAAGGAGAGTCACAGTGATCAGAGAAACAGGGCAGCATCCAGAGACAGACCCACACTAACTGACTTTGACTAAGGTGCAAGATTGCCTATCTAGAGCTAGAGCGGCTCAGCAGTTAAGAGCACTGGCTACTCTTGCAGAGGATCCAGGTTTGATTCCCAGCACCCGTATGGCAGCTAACAACTGTCAGGCTAACAGCATGCAAGCAATATACTCATACATCTAAGACAAAAATAATAAATAAAAGATTTTTAAAAGATTACCTATCTAGAGAAGGAAGATTTTTTTTAAAAAGTTACGTTATCACAATTGAATATGTATGTGTGTGTGTGTGTATGTGTGTGTGTGTGTGTGTGTGTGTGTGTGTGTGTGTGTTGTATACAAATAAGGGTCTTGGGATGTAGCCCAGTGTTGAAGTGCTTGCCTAGCATGCACAAGGCTCTGAATGTGACCCCCGGGACTGCAAAAAAAGAGAGAGCTAAAAATATGAGCCTCAAAGTTAAATGTGATCTAAACGTAACACAGAAAACTATGAACTATAAAAACATTTTGAGAAGAAAACATAGGAAGAAATCATTGTAATATGATGTTAGACAAAACATTCTTTTTTCTTTCTTTTTCTTTTTGAGACAGAGTCTCCCTGTAGCCCCAGCTGGTCTAGAACTCGCTTTGTAGACCAAGCTGGCCTTGAACTCATAGAGGTCCACCTGTCTCGCCTCCAGAGAGTGCTCAGATTAAAGGTGTGCACTACCATGCCTGGCTAGACAAAACATTCTTAACCATGGTATAAAATTTAAAAGTTAATAAAGTGGAATTTATTGAAATCTAAAATGTTTGCTCTCTCTGGGGCTGGAGAGATGGCTCAGCAGTTTTAAGAACACTGCTCTTCCATAAGACCCAGGTTCGAATCCCAGCACCCACATGGCAGCTAACAACTGTCCGTAACTCCAGTTCCAGGGGATCTGACAGCTTCTTCTGTCCTCCGTGGGCACAGCACGACAAGGGTGCACTTACCTACATGCAGGCAATGCACACATACACATAAAATAAAAATAATAAAATATTTTTAAATGTTTGCTCTTCTAGAATAATAAAATGACAAATTGCTACTGGGAGACAATACTGCCCTTCACATATCTTATGAAGCATATTTCTACTGAATACATGAGGAATTCTCAAAACTGAGCAACATATGTAAAAAAATTGTAATAGATGGTTTTGCATTCTAATTTTGGTGGTAGCTATAAGAATTCATACATACGTTAAAACTCATAGAAATATACGACAGCTCCAATTATGAGGTCAATCTTACTGCTTATTAACTTTAAAAATAAGACAAAAGTATATAAAATAGTATAATCGTGATTCTAGAGAAAAAAAAGAGCTACCTAAGAAAAGAAGAGGAGAAAGACGGAGGCCCGCTCTTTCGGTGGGTTAGAAAGTACATACTGCTGCCCCTGAAAGGATGTGATTATAAATGACATAGAGTGAGAGTTGACCTATCTGAAGCCCAGTCTGAGAGAAGATAAGACTTAAGTCAGAGCATGGGAAGTCATGTTTTTTCATCTGAGGTAGAATTGGGTAATAGAGCTCATCAATATGTCTATAATTAATTAGAGAACAAAGAGGAGGTTCTGAAGAAAGGCCCCTGATAACAGAAAATAAGAAAAGTGAAAAGCAACTTTCTGTGTTATTGTATATTCCCTAATATCAAAGAGATTGAAGTGTGTGCGTGTGCACTCACTTTTTCTGGTTCATTGGACTATGTATTTCTTAAATACAAAACCTAAGGAGGAGGAGGAGGGAAAGGAGAAGGAGGAGGGGGAGGAGAAGGAGGAGGGGGAAGAGAAGGAGGAGGAGAAGAAGGAGGAGGGGGAGGAGAAAGAGAAGGAGGAGGGGGAGGAGGAGGAGAAGGAGGAAGGGGAGGAGAAGGAGGAGGAGGAGATGGGGAGGAGGAGGGGAAGTGGAGAAGTCGCCATTTTGTTAAGGGCATGAGGTTGGTTGGGGTCAAGTGGTCCTGGTAGCACATGTATCCAGAATGATGCTTCAAAGCTTCTTTGCAAACGATAAGGGTGAACAGGGGAGGCTGTGGTAGATCTGATAATGTTCCCCCAGAGCCTCCCATTGACACAGTCAATGATAAGAAATGCATGGCTCGTGTTTGTCACAGCACACTGCTTGGCATGCAGTGAACACTTCATTAACAATTGTTTAAATGAAACTGAGTACTAGCCATCCTTCAACTACAACTTGACCCCCAAGTTCACAGAGAAAATACCTCTACATAAGTTAGAAATGTGAAGAAGGGCTAAATTCCCCTTTGTTTAAATATTCCAAATAACACCTCTCCTCAATTAAATAAGCACATCATTTGAGATGACCATAGAAAATTGAACTGCCGTGTCCCTGGGAATAGTTTCCATCTGCAAAAGAAGTTCGATATCTCAAGATATTGACATGTGTGGGTTGATGATTACTGCCAGATTCTTTGTGGAGAAAAGCTCCACAGAGCTCCATAAAATGTGTATTAGTCAACACCTTCTATTTTGAGAATGCAATCGTTTCACTGGAAGTCATATAAAACACAATGAATGGTGATACCAAAAAGCTAAAGATACTGAAAGGTGCACACAATTCTTGATCAAGTCGCCTAATGAAGTATTTGGGTGAATAAAACAGCGACCTTTGGACCCACCATCGCTTCACCTGGGCGATTAATTTCAATTTTTTTCTGCTTTACACACCCTGTCATAAACTTTTTTATTTACACTTTATTGTAACTGACTTCATGACATTTGCTCTTGCTTAATAATAATCGGTTAACAGCAAAGGCAGGTGTTCTCAAGGATGTGGGCCCTTCCATAGAATGAAATCTAAACAGTTTAAAAAATCATTGTAAAAAATGTATAAAGATAAAACTGCCTCATTGTGGTGTCTGAAGGAAATAAGTCTATCTGTGCAGAGAAAGAAATGAGGATGGGGATGGGGAAAGGGAAAATGTCCTGACACAGCCACTCTAGACGGATCTGTCGCCCTTCTCTTAATGCTTGTATTTGATCTGACACATCAAGCACTGGCTTCATGCACACTGACTTTAAGGCCTTTCATCCGCTTTCTGTGCCATGTTTATACATGAAATTTATGAATAACTGTTTGAATTGCTATCGAGTTTGACTTTTCCCATTTCTGAGGTCATAGGCAGCAATCAACTTCTCCACACCCATGTTTTCTCCTCTGAAATGTGCTCTTCAAATGTATGAAGGTTCTTTTTGTCCCCTTCCTTGATCTAGAAATAGGTTCTCTCTTTACTCATTATCCAACCTTCAAGCACTTCAGCACAAGGTCCCTTCAAATTTGAAGTTTTATTAAAAATTCCATTCTTCTGGCATTTTCTAGCCCAGTGATCCCATTGGCTTCTGCAAGGTAGTTTGTGTATCTTGTTAAAAGCTTTCCCCATGTCCCTTGGTCTTTTCTCCAGCTGAATTATGCCCAAGAGTAGTATTTAAACAGAAAGGTACTAATCATTATTAAAAATTCATGTTGGAACTGGTTAAGCACATAGCCATTAGAACACTGACTTGGATTAATTTAATAGTCATTTGGGGTTTTGAAAACATGACATTGAGAGTCCTTTTGAACTGGAAGTGCTAAGTTCCAATTAACTGGGTTCTTAGAGCAACAGTGAGAGTCAGAATGAATAGGGTAAACACAACATGGGGACAAAGAGAGGAAAGTGTGCTGGAAAGGTAAAGACCACTAAAGAAGTAGCAGAACAATTATTTTTGAAAGATGGCAGATCCTACTAGACACAAAATAGAAATTGGATAGGAGATTTTGATGTGAAAAAAAATCTCAAATTATAAACCTTAACCCTAAAAGGCTCAGGGCCTATTATTTAATGACTGAACTTTTTAATGACAAAACATCATTTTGACCTTAATTTAAATTTGTTCATTAATTAGTTTAAAATTTTAAATATAGAACAATGGAATCTATCACGATGCTTTTGTGTGCAAAGAGCAGATAACGTCTTTCAAAGTGAATTATCCACCAAAGGGATCATATTGTCTCATCTAATTGTCAGGCTCTTGGATCAGTGAGGGTGTAAGCACAGATTGATTCAAGCTCCATGTCATCAGGCCTATTTACTTCTCTGCAGGGTCCTCAGCCCTCCCCACCTTTGAAGGGTGACTTGTCCTTAACCTGGCTTCCTTAAGGCTAGATTTCCTTAGTCTATGTTAGTGTTATGTACTTCTTCACTTACACCAAGAATAAAAAAGTATGCATTTTCTCCAAAATTAAAATAAAACCTCTGACCTGCACTCTGATTAGACTAAATTAGCATTTGCACTTAAGCTTAAACCAATCTTTATGTTTTGAGAAATGATGTTTTCTTGATTGTCTTAAATAATAGAGTCCGTTGCTACTATGGACAGAAGTCGATGTGGGGGAGGTGATGCTGGAGTGTACTGTGTAGACCTCATGCTGGTTTTTAATAAATAACACATACACAGCCATAGCAAAAGAGGAGCAAATGAGACCAGAGCAGCACACTCCACCAAGAGATGCTCTGCTTTCCAACAGCAAGCGTGCATCATGCACAGCCTACTACACTTTCATTAGTACTGGATCACTTGAAGGCTGTGGCTGTGGCATGTGTCTGCAGAGATGCCTGACCTGCCAGTCCATCCAGACCCTTCTGGTAAATTCTATTATCTCTGGCACTACAGTAGAAAACCCATCAGTACCAATCAACCCCTTTGCAGAAGAGGTCTTTCCAGCTCTGGTTATAATTCTGCCACAACTTTTATCTTCCTTTCCAGTATGAACTAAATACAAGTCCTCTACCTTTTAACTAACATTGAAGATAGTTAAAGAAAACCAAATAGGTTGCTTTCTTTTATTCCTATACCACTCTTTTATTAGACATAGTCTCACTTTGTGGTCCATATTGGTCTAGAACTTACTATATAAATAGCCCAGGCTGGCCTCAAACTTACAGCAATTCTCCTGCCTCAGCATATGCCCAGGTCACTTTCTATTATTTCTAAAGAAGTTTATGCCAGGAGTCAGGAGACTGAGGCAAGAGGATAATTATGAATTTGAGGCCACCCTAGACTACACAGTAAGACCCTGTCATAAGCAAAACAAAAAAAAATTTTATCCTTATATCCTCAATCTGGAAGACTTATTAAAATCAACTTGTACATAGTTGAGAAATTAAAAATATTTTGCTTTTAAATATTTTATTTACCATAAGAAATCATATACATAGTGAATGATTAACAGCAAATTTAATTTTAAAAAACTAAATATGAATTCAATCAGTGGCCTTATACCCTGGTGGGACATTAAAAACATTTGGGTGCCTTAATCCTCCTGGTATGATTTGGGGAAAATCACATTTTAAAATATCTCTCTTGTGGGACTGGAGAGATAGCTCAGTGGTTAAGAGCACTGGCTGCTCTTGCAGAGGACCCAGGCTCAGTTCTTAGCACACACATGGTGGCTAACAACTGTCCATAACTCCAGTTCCAGGGGCTCCAATGCCCTCTTCTGACCTCTGTAGACATTGCACAACATGAGCGCACTTACATACATGCAAGCAAAACACTTATACACATAAAAAATAATAAAAAATATTTTAAATGTCTCTGTTGTGACATAATTCATATAGAATGTATCCATCTAAACTATACAACCAGCAACATCCGTGATAGTTCACACGTCACAGGGCTGTGATATTCACTTTTTAATACACTTAACATTGGGATAGATAGTATTGAAAACATTTGAGTTGTAGAAAATTGTTAGACATTGAGACAAACTAATAGTCAAGTGAACTGTATGTCAAAAATTATGCCACTTTTTTTTCTAAAGTGTTGTGGATTAGTAGAAATTAATAGACTATTTTGAAGCAGTTTTATACCCATCGCCAAGCTGAGTGAAGAGTAAAGAGCTAAAGTTACGTTTGCAAATATTTATTCCCTAATGAATTTGACTAGCAATTTAAGACGGAATTTAACTGGAAATTTAAGTCTAAGAGGTAATGGTTTCTGATAATGTTCCGTGTGTTCTTATAAACGTCCACAAAATAGTTATTCTCTTCTCTCTCTCTCTCTCTCTCTCTCTCTCTCTCTCTCTCCTCTCTCTCTCTCTCTCTCTCTCGTCTTTTTGAGACAGGGTCTCCCTGCAGCTCCAGCTGACCTGAAACTCACTCACAAAGATCGGCTTCCTCTGCCTCCTGAATGCTGGGATTAAAGGCGTGTTACCACGCATTCCTTAATGGTTATTTTCTGTAAAGAGTTGCTTTGTGTTCACTTGAACTTGAGAGTTAAAACCAAAATAAATTACTCTCTCTTTCATTTACTTAGCGATTTATGAGTCAACATTTTCTTTACTCTCTCTTATTTAAAAATTAAGTTAAAACAGATTTTAGTGCTAAATAAATTAAAATAGCCTATATTAATCTAATTCCTAGACATTCTTTTCTAACTTTAATGAAAAGATTGTAAGATATTTCAGACTTTTGAGTCACATGGGGTTGTCATGTGCTTCAAAAAACATTGATCATCCTCAAGCAAATTTGGTTTTTAGAAAATCTCTATAGTCAGAAAATTTCGATATAGAATATTTAATACAAAAAGTTATCTAAAGTGTTATGAAGAAAAAGTGATTACACTAGTAGCCTTTCAATCACATTAAAGCAAAAGACGTTTATTTGGTCAACCCATTGGCAAATCTGGATCTTATGGTCAACTATTTGATCCACCTAAGCAAATACTTATCCTGACTGTAAAAAAGTACCAAGAAAAGCAACATAGGATGTGATGGTTAGGAGAGAGAACTCCTGAGTCAGAGAAACCTGATGGGCTCTCTTCCACAAATTTTTACCATGACCTTAGGGAATATATTACCTCTAATCTTAATTTCTCCATCAAAGAGTAGCGAGAATTAACAGTACCTGCTTCCTAAGGTAGTTGTAAGGATTAAAGAAAGGGTGAAGTATGTCAAGTACATGTCAATGTCTGAGCTCAAAGCCTAGGGTATAATAAATACTCTGTATGAACTGAGATGAAGATAACATGATAGGAGAGCTCAATACTGCTGAATGCTAACTAGAAGTGCTTAGCCAAGGGAGAAATAATAGAAACTCCAAAGACATTTTAGGGGTCTGAGAGTGGAGAAGGTCTTCTCTTGCTTCTGAGGAAGGTTTAGAAAATGGAGCATGAGGGGCTGGAGAGATGTCTCAGTGGTTAAGAGCACTGGCTGCTCTTGTAGAGGACCAGGATTTAGTTCCCAGCATCCACATGGCAGCTAACAACCATCAAGAACTCCTGTTACATCAGATCCAACACCCTCTTCTGGCCTCTGTAGGCATTGCCAGCACATGATGTACTTACATACACACAAGCAAAACACTCATATACATAAAAGATAAGTAATTTTTTTGTCTTTTTGAGACAGGGTCTCCCTATAGCCCCAGCTGGCCCGGGACTTGCTGTATAGACTAGGTTGGCCTTGAACTCACAGAGGCCTGCCTGCCTCCACCTCCCAAATTGGGATTAAAGGTGTGCGCCACCACACCCAGCTAAAGATAAATAATTTTTTTTTAAGGAAAGAAAATGGAGCATGAAAAAGCATGGGCAACCATAGATTACTATAACTTAGAGGACAGAAGACTCTGCAAATAAAAGCAGAGCTGCTGGAAGCCAGCTCAGACTAGTTGATAATCAGGGAAGATGGGGTAATGGATGGATAGTGTGGTGCTATGCAAGGTTAGCTAAGAGGAAACATTCACTCTTACTCAAATCCCTCCTCTGAAAGACAAACATCTCCCCAGTCTACATTAGAGTCTCATGACTTGCCTTGGTTAATAACAGATGGAAAAAATGACAGTGTGTCAATGTGAATTTAAAACTTAAGGGATAGAGGGCAGCAAGATTGCTCAGCAGGTGAAGCACCTACAGAGGAAGACTGACAGCCTGAGTTTGTCCCCAGGACCCATATAAAAGTAGATCAAGAGAACTGATTGTGCACACAGACACATACAGACACACACACACACACACACACACACACAT
>NW_008348089.1:2993467-3033779 GCF_000622305.1 Nannospalax galili | reverse complement strand
TATAATAAATTTTTTTAAATTGAGAGGTAGTAGTAGAGTTAAATCTTCTGATGCATTAGTATGCACTCCAGAGCAGGTCATCTTCTTACTAAAGTCTTCACAAAGGTGTAATCACTTCTTAATACATCTATCTCATCAAATGGAATTTGGTTTCTTAGAGGATCCATTGACATGAATTACAAATTATTCACTACGCATATTTGTTACTGCTAAAGTTGTGTTTTAGTTTGTACACTGTGAGTTGCTGAGCATAAAATGTTTCTAACATTCCTAGCTCCCATTTTGCTTTAGAGAGGAAAGGTAGACGGAGTCCCTATCTATACACTACTCTCTCCTTGTTGACAGCATGTAAGAATGAAATGTAAAGCAAAGATTGCTAAACAAAACATGATAGATATTTCCTTCCGCAGATGGGTCCTAAACCCTGACCTAATTCTTGCTCACAATCTTAAAATTCAATGTAGAAACACCACCTCCAAAGTGGCAAGCTAGAAATAATACATTTTACTACTTTCCCCCCAGCAATATTATCTGTGGGCATCAGAGGTAAAAGTATATGAAACTAATAGAGCTTCATTTGAAGAATATCAAGTCTAAGTATCGCCAGCAATTCTAATACACTTCGTACAATAGCGTATCTGTAGAAGGGAGCACCTTGCTCATTCCTACTTGAAAAATGAGGTGCCATGTGGCAATTTGACAACTCCAGGCTAGAAAGTAGTGGGAAATTATTTTCGATATTAAAAGTCTACTAATCCAAGTAGATTTACATCATCACATCTTTGTAATCTTACTATCATCAAACAACAGAGCCTAAACATTTCAACACAGAAGTTAAAATAGTTTATAATCATGTCAAAGAGGATTGTCATTCATTTTTAATTAATAAAAATATTGTCAAAACTGCTTTTATTCTTAGGAATCTCCATCTGGTCTACTGAAAATGCTTCCTAGTAGGTACTGTATGTTCATTTAAGATTATTGCTGGTTGTAAAGCTGGGCACACACGCCAGGGTGTGCGTTCTGCGGCTTTTACAATGCTCCCCTGTGCCAGGCCTCTGAGGCACGTAGCCAACTGTGAGGCTGCCATCGTTGAGCAACGTGAAGTGCAGACTGGTGTGTCAGCACAATCATTCCTGTTTATGGCTTTAGAAAAGAGCTCCGCCTTCTCCTCAGTAATTTAAAACATGACTTCCAGCTTTCAGGAATCCTAAAAATGGATCTACTCTACATTTGCCATGAATAAGATGTGGTTCACCCAATTCCTAATCAAGCAGACTTTCATCCATTACAAATATTTACTCCTAAGTAAGAATCCATAAGAAAAATATGTAGAAGCATTGTCAAGGACATATATTTTCTGATAAACCAGTTAAAATAAATCTGGCAGAAAATTACATGAGTAAATATTTTCTAAAACTTGGAATTATCCTGGCATGCTTCATTGACTTATACATTAATGGTTTCTATTTCTAAAAATCAATTTTAAGATGAAATAAATACTCTTCATAAATTGCTAGGCTCATTTTCAAATTAAATGCTTGCTTCTCTCAAACTTAGTAATTGAGTGATTGATGCAAACATAAAACAATATTGGTCTTTAATAGTTAGCTAAAACTTTAAAGCTTGCATGGAAACACTCATTCTCAAGTATTTTTTAGTACAAGTTCTAGAAATGTGCAATAAATTTTATTTAGAAACACAACCAGGGGATGAAATTATAAGCAAACACTTGAAGCAGATCAAAATGAGATGTGATTGTAGTAGAAAAAACTCAGACAGAAACAGCTTGAATGATTAGATGGAAATGCTATGATATTATTCTGTAGAAATTAATGGAAGGGAAAGAGTTCCCATAGGAATGAAGAGAATTGGCTTGGAACTCACTATGTATCAGGATGGCCTAGAGCTCATAGAGATCTGCCTGCCTCTGCCTTCCAAGTACTGGGATTAAAGGTGTATACCACCACACCCAGCTTGACTTTTCTTTAAGGCAGTTTCTCATTCTGTAGCACAGGCTGGCCAGGAGGAACTCACTATACAGGCTGGTTTCAAACTCAACAGTAATCCTCCTGCCTCACTCTCTCAAGTGCCAGGATTTCACACATGAGCCATCATGCCTGGCCTGGCTTGTCCTTGAACAAGCATTGTGAAAATAAACAAAGCTCTTTGTTTTGTATAAAAGCATTTTCCCCTGTTGAGAAGCTGAGCAGTCCATCTTCACAATGGACTGAAGTCCACTCTGACTTGTGCCTGTCAGACTTTGTTTTTACTATTCTACAAAACAATACAACATCTCTTTCAGGTCTGAGACACCTGAGACATCTCCTCTGCATCCTTTTCTCCCCCTAAGATTCTGGTCTAGACCAACAAGTTCCTGTTTGTTGGATAAGTTCTCAACTGATATTATGTCTAGACTGCTTGATGTACTTTTAATATATATTTTAGATTCATTACTTTTTTTTAAATTTCTTTATTTTCAAGAATTGCATAAGATGAAATATAATCTGTCCCCATTTTCTTCCTCCACCTTTCTTCATATTTTCCCCTACATCTCACCCCCACTGAACTTCATGTCCTTTTTTCATAACCTACTAAGTCCAGATAGTGTCACCCATATGTGCACATGTGTGAGGCCACCCACTGGAGCATGGGAAACCCACCAATGGCCACATTCTCAAAAAAATAAATAAATAGAAATTTTCCCTGCCCAGCAACAATCAGTTTCCAATAGCGCCTGGGTAAGGGGCGGGGATTAGACCTCATCTACCCCAATCTACACTGGAGTTTTTGGCTGATTGAGCTTGTGCAGGTCTTATGCAAGTATCCACAGCTTTGAGTTCATGGTGTGCTGGCCATATCACTTCCAGAAGACAGCATCCCACAGCTCTCCTCCCCATCCTCCAACTCTTACATTCTTTATGCCTCTTCTTCTGCAATGTTCCCTGAGCCTTAGGGTCATGGAGGGGGAGGAGTTAATACAAATATCCTCCTTAGGGCTGAGCACTCAGTCTTTTATTATCATCATTTTGATCAGTTATCCTTTCCATTGAATGCTGTCCATTTCAAAAAGAAGCTTCTCTGACTGAGTGTTTTAGTTGCTTTCTTGTTACTGTGATAAAAACACTGACCAGGAAGGACTTGGGAGAGGAAAGGGTTTATTTGTCTTATACGTCCATGTCATAGTCATCATTGAGGGAAGTCAAGATAGGAATCTGGAGGCAGGAGCTAAAGGGGAGATCACACAGGAATGTTACTTACTGGCTTGCTCTTCTGTCCTGTGCTCAGCTTACTAAAAAGTTGAATATATATACCCATGGCCACCTGCCCAGGGGTGGCACCACCCACAGTGGATTGGGCCCTCATACACCACTCAGAACTCAAGAAAATGCTCCCAAAGAGATGTGCACAGGCCAATCTATTGGAGGAAATTCCTCATTTGAGGTTCCCAGGTGTCTCTAGCTTGTGTCAAGTTGACAAAAACCAACTGGCACACAATGTGGAGAGCAGTCCAGGTCTCTGGGTATAAATACAAATATTTAGAAGTCACTTTGACAACATGACCATTTAGCAAAACAGCAAAGCAGGTTGTACCATAAAGCCTATGACCTCCCTAGCTGTGAACTTTTGAGCAGGATTACAGTACCAGGCTGGAATTTCCTCCTGTGCAGCAGACCTCAAATTCAATCAGAAAAACGTTAGTTTCCCCGTAACAGTCATACCACTATTGCACCAGTGCACACATCTTGCAGGGCAAGTGGATACAAGAGAATGCAGTGCCCAGCTCTGGATTATACCACTGATGTCTTTTCTCCCCCAGCAGCCCGAACAGCACCTTCTGGCACCACGAAAGCTAGTCAGCAGGGAGGAAGTTTCCCAGTCAGTTTGAGATCGATTTCTCTATGACTGATTTCTCTATGCTGCACAACCAAAGAGTGGTGTCTTTATTAGTAGCATCTTACCATGTAGTTATGGTGGGTAACCAAGGGCAATGGCAGCAGCCTATGTTGTGTTGGAGACCACTGAGGCTTCCCGGGTCAGTAACTAGTAGGGAGACATCCAATGCCATTGTACTATGATTTTCAGTTAATAACCCATGTCTTCTGAAAGGGACATTGTCCACCCACACAGGCTAATTCCTTACAAGCTCTTATTTTTAAGGTGTATTTCGAAATTATCTTACTAACTAGTAGGTTTCCATAGATCCTTAGTTTGGATTAACCCATCCACAACCTTTCCTCTTCCTCACCCCTCCCTCCTCCATCCTAGTGGAATTCTTTGACTCCCTAAGTATTCTCCCATTTCCTGTCATTTCCCACGCACTCTACTATCCTCCACTTACTTTGTAAAGTTAGATCGTGAGACAGAAGCTTTGCGTTGATTGTCATACCCTTTTCGTTTGAGTTCACCCCTCCCTGTTCTCCCCAAAGTCCCACACTCCTCCATGCCTAAGCCTTTCTGGTCCCTCGCTACTTTCATTTTATCTATAATCTGCTATCCTCCCTCACTTAATACGCTACGAAACATTTTTAAAAAGTGCTCAATATCCTTAGATGCCACCGGAAAAGTGCAAATGAAAACTAATTTTACGATTCCGTCTCAGCCTAGTCAGGACGGCCTTCTTAGTATTTAGTTGTTTGAGTTTTTTGTATATTTTGGACACTAAACCTCTGCTAGATGAATAGCTGACGATTTCGCCCATTCTATGAGCTCCCTATTCACTTGCTTTATAGTTTCCTTTGCTGTACAGAAGTTTTTAAGTTTCATGAGATCTCAACTGTTGATTGTCTTATTTCCTGTGCTACCAGAGTCTTATTCAGAAAATCCTTACCTATGTCTGTAGGCTGGAGTATATTTCCTACTTTTTCCTCTAGCATTTCAAGTTATTATATTTTATGTTGGGGTCCTTGATGCATTTGGAGTTGAGTTTTGTACTGAAAGAAAAGGATCTAGCTTCATTTTCCTACAGGTTGAAATCCAGTTTTCCTAGCACTATTTGTTGAAAATGCTGTCTTTTTTCCAGTGTATATTTTTGGTACCTTTGTCAAAAATCAGGTAACTGTAGTAACGTGGACTTATATCTGGGTCCTCAACTATATTCCATTGATGTATGTGCCTGTTTTGTGCCAGCTCCATGCTGCTCTTATTACTGTGGCTCTGCAGTATAATTTTAAATAAGGTATGGTGACATCTCTTGCAGTATTATTTTCATTCAGGGCTCATTGGCTATATTTGGTCTTCTGTGTCTTTATATCAATTTTTCAATTATTTTTTCTGCATCTGTGAAGAATGGCTTTGGAATTTTTGTTAAGATTACATTAAATCTGTAGATTGCTTTAGGTAGAACAGCCATTTTTACAATATTAATTCTTCCAATCTATGAGCATGAGAGGTCTTTCCATCTTCTAGTGTCTTCATTGATTTCTTTCTTAAAATTTTCATTGCAGAGGTCTTTCATTTTCTTGGTTAGGCTTATTTCTGAGTATTTTCTTTTTGTATATATAGCTATTGTGAATAAGATTGTTTACCTGATTTCTTTTTAAATCTGTCATTGGAATATAGGAGAGCTACTGATTTCTGTGTGTTAATTTTGTATCCTGGACCTTGAAATTCTTTATCAGCTGTAAATGCTCTTTGCTGGAATCTTCAAGGTCTCTTAAGTAAAGAATCATATCATCTGCAAGTAGAGATACCATGACTTCTTTTCCTATTTGTGTTCCTTTTATTTCCTTCTCTTGTCTTATTGCTCTATCTAAGACTTCAAGCCCTGTATTGAATAGGAGTGGAAAGTGTGGTCATCCTGACCTTGTTCTTGATCTTAGTGGTAACTGTTTAAGTTTTTCTCCATTTAACATGATGCTGTTTATAGTCTTTTTGTATATAACTTTTATTATGTTGAGATATGTTCTCTCCATTCCTAGCTTCTCTATGACTCTTATCATGAAGGGATGTTTGATTTTGTTGAAAGTTTATTCTGTGTCTAATGAGATGATCATGTGGTCTCTGTCTTTGAGTCTATTCATGTGACGGATAACATTTTATTGATTTATGTATGTTTTTGAAGTGAGGCACCTAACATCAGTCATAATTCTGCATGGCACACAGGAGCCTGACTTTTGTTGACTTTACTGTCCTGACTAATATGCTATTAAAACAGTCAACATTTACATTGGCTTTCTTAAGGTCTTAGTTACATTATGGACTCAAATTGATCTTTCTGTCGGATAAAATGGTTAAGGCATTTTAAGGAAGCATTTTGTATGGCTACATTGGGTTTTTCTCTTCCTTATAAATGTGCAACTGATTTTTTTAACCACACTGTACTACTTTATATTCATATCTAATTTTTTCTTTTGAGATAAAATCTTGCTATGTAAACCGGACTGGCTTTGAGCTTTCAACCCTCCTGCCTCAGTTTCCCAAATTCTAGGATTACTGATGTGCACATCCATGCATGAATTAAGTTTAATTGGTTATATCAAAACGTGATCCTTTAAACACAGGTTTTATCCATTGGAGTGGACTTAAATGTGGATATTTTTATTTTATTTTTAAAATATTTTTATTGATTCTTTGAATTTCATACAATGTATTTGGATCACATTTAGACCTCCTTCTCCATCTCCACCCCCACCTTATTACCCCCTTCATGTCCTCTATTATTATTTTTCTCTTCTTAAAGACGTATCAAGTCTAATCTACGTTCCTCAAATGAAATTGGGTGTGGATCTATCCCTTGGAGTCTGGTCAACAAGCCATTATACCAGTAAAGAAAATTGACCTTTCCTCTCCCAGCAGCTATCAATTGCCAATAGATCCTCAGCTATGACTGGAGCTTCTTGCCCACCTTCCCCCTCTATGCTGGGTTTTTGTCTGGCTTGGGCTTATACAGGTCATGTATATGCTGTCACAAGTGCTAGGGGTTCATGTGTGCAACTACTTGTGGTGTCTGGATAACACAGTTTCCTTGAATTCATCCACCACCTCTGACTCTTACAACCTTTCCATCCCTTCTTCTGCAATGATCTCTGAGCCTTGGGAGGAGAGGGTGTGATATAAGTGCCCTATTTAGAGATGAGCACTCCTCAGTCTCTTATTCTTTGCATGTTGACCAGCCATGGGCCTCTGTGTTAATCACTATCTGCTGCAAGAAGCCTCTCTAGTGAGTGTTGAGAGACACACTAATCTATTGGCATAATAAGTCATTAGGAGTCAGTTTAATACTATTTCTCTTTAGCAGAGTAATAGTAGCTGCTTCTCCCTGGAACTAGACTGGCCATAGTTTTTTGGCCCATCTTGTTAAGTGGGCCTTAAGTTCAATAAGTAGGTGGTGGTTACTCCCATAAAATTCATGTCATTATTGCACAAATGGGCACATTTTACCAAGCCAGTGGTTATTGCAGTTCATAGGTTCAAAGCTGGATAAGGTTGGTGATTTCTTTTCTCTGCCAGTAACATGTATAGCAACTTCTAACACTGTGACAGATAGTCAGCAGAGATGAAGCTTACAGGTCAGTACCAGCTTGATTTCTCCTTCTTTGTTCTACAACTCACTCTGTGGTGTCTTTAGCAAAAAGGTCTTACTATCAAGTTCTGGCGGGTAACAAAGAGCAATGGCAATAGCCAGTGTTGTTTGAGGGTCTATGGGATCTCCCTAGTCAACAACTCCAGAAGAGGGGGTCTATTCCTAGCATTGGGCTCAGGGTAGCAATTAAAAGCAAGTTCTTTAAAAAGGCATTTATAACAACTTGAAACATCTCTCACACAAACTTCATTTAAAAAGTATTTGAAAAAAAGCATGTTATGAATGCATAAGCATAAGATAAGATAGAAAGATTGTAAGAGCCAGGGAGGAGGTGCATGACAATATGGAAATGGCCTTACAGGTACCTGGGACTCTCCTCATACAAACCTATAGCATGCTCAAGACCCACATAAACTTAGGCAGACAAAAACCCAGCATAGAGCTGTGGAAATGAACAGCAGGCTCCAATCTTAGTTGAATGATTATTGGTAGTTGATTACTTCTGGGTGAGGAAGAGCTGATATTCTTAAAGGGAGGGACTCTAGATAAGCTGACTAAGTCCCAGTGAATGAACTTGCACTGAGGAATATCTGGGGACACTAACTTTACATAATAGGCATTAACAAAAATGAAAGAATGTATGAACTCCAGTGTGGGGGGAGGGTATGGGAGGGTGCCAAAGGCGAAGGGGGTATAAAGATGATTTTCTGTATAAAATACACAAAATTCAATTTACAATAAAAGATAATCTATTTTATCACTCTCTATCATGAAATATATAAAAAAAATTATCATTAAAAAGTCAAAGGTGAAAGCCAAGACTGGCTTCAATCTCTGTACTTGGGAGGCAGAAGGAGGTGGATCTCTGAGAGACTGAGATCAGCCTGGTCTACATAGCGAGTTCCAGGTCAGCTGGGGCTACAGGGAAACCCTGTCTCAAAAAGATGGAAAAAAAATCCAAAGGTATCAGAACTTACATATCAGAACTAACATGACATAGCACTGTTAGCCTTCAGGAGAAATGTACACAAATATAAAGATGCAGTATTAAATGGTAAGTGCGTAAAACTAACTGCAGCATGTACTGTATTACTGAACTAATCTCATAGTGTTCTGCCCTCATGCTTACTGTGGTGGACTAATGTGTTTCCGTGTGGTGCTTATGAACTCCACTGGAGCAGTCTGTCCCACAGAAAATTGTATAGGGTGCAATGAGAAGTGACTTTTCAAGTTCTTACATAGTTTTCACCATGTGTAATACATATAGCACAAAACATGTTCACTGGCTGTTTATGCTATCAGTAAGGCTGCCCATCAGCAGCAAGCTACTGGTCGTGTTTTTAAGGAGTCCGACATTATAGGCAGATTTTCACCACACAAGGCTCAGTGCCTCCAACCTCTGAGTTGTTCAAAGGTCAACTATATTTATTTTTATTCTTTCATTATAGCTTATACAATTTAAAATTTTGCTGTTAACCAATTAGCCTACCCACTTAACTTTATTCCACTTGGAAATATGATCAGGCATCTTCCCTGTGATCCAATGCATACATACATGGAGCATGGGCTTGGGAAGCAGATGATGTATTTGAATTCCAAATTTGTCACTTATCATAGATAACTTCTGAAACATAACCTAATCTCTGGGAACATTCATCAAATGCCAAAAATATCCTTATCATCATTGGGTTGTAGTGATACTTAGATAAGATAATGTATTGCAATAATGCTTAGGAGCTGGGAGTGTTGACACATGCCTGTAATCTTAGTGCTCAGGAAGAAGAGACAGGAAAATCTCCACAAGTATAAGGCAAGCCTGGTCTACATAGTGAGTTCTAAGCCAACCAGGGCTACAGAGTGAGACTTCACCTCAATAGATGATAGATAGAGACAGATGATAGATGATAGATTAGATAGATGATAGATAGATAGATAGATAGATAGATAGATAGATAGATAGATAATAGATAGATAGATAGATAGATAGATAGATAGATGATAGATAGATAGATGATGATAGAGATAGATAGATGGATAGATAGATAGATAGATGATAGATGATAGGTAGATCAATGATAGATGATTGATAGATAATAGATAGGTAGATATAGATAGATAGATAGATAGATAGATAGATAGATGATAGATGATAGGTAGATCGATGATAGATGATAGATAGATAGATAGATAGATAGATGATAGAAAAGTAAAATATTGCTTAAGAAAATGCTTGACTATATGTACACATATATGTATGCATAAATCTCTGTATGTGGGTACATAGATACAATCACTAGATATAGGTAACTGATAGATGATTGATTGATGATAGATAAATCATTACTACAGGAGTGGAGAGGAAACAGAAGCCAGAGTACTGATGGTAATAAAAGCAAATGTATTTATCTTGCAGAATAAGAGAATTTAAATATCTTTGGAAAACAAGGTGAAAGGTGTTGAGTAAGTGGTAAATCATTGATGTATGGTAAATTCCATGGCAAGTCCTTATGCTTTTAATGAAATGAGAGATTAAAACCAATTACTAGATTCTGAGTTTACTGAAAGATCAGCATTATACTTAAAATTGACTACTCATAGTCCACATTTGTTTTCCTGAGAAGTGAAGCTACAGGGCAGGCAGTCTTATTAAGCACGTTGAACACACTTGAACTGTGAATTTGGAATATACATTCAGAAAGGAAAAACTGCTTCCTCAGAATATGAAAGACTGGCCAATGACACATATGCACAGTGTCCCACACCCAGGAGAACAAGGATACAATTGTATCGCTTCTTACCTCTCTATAATGTAACTACTTCATAGCATGAGAGGCAAGGAATAGGCTTAAGCACACAACATAATTTTCCATAGGTTTGCACATCTCAGAATGTCACTGGATCTTGGGGATAATGACCCTCATCAACATCAAGTTCTGCCCCAAAGGAGAAGTTGGAGCTTTAACATTTCTCTTTTGATAATAATAATAGTAATGAGTATTTGTTGAGCAGGTGCTGTATGCCATTGCTTTAACTACTTACTGGGATAATCTTGCATAAACCTCATAAGATGTGGAGAAAGCTGTTACCATTTTTTCCATTTCAGGTGAACTGAGAGGTTAAAGAACTTACCCCGGTCATAAAACTGACAAGTGATGACCCAGCATCTAAACTCAGGTCTCGCTGTGGCTAAGGTTCTTATAACTGCTAAAGTAGACTAACTTCTATGTCAGGATTTGCTGTTTTTTCCAGGATAATACTGTTTTGTTTTTTGTTTTTGTTTTTTGTTTTTTGTTTTTTGATGCACTGTAGATCTTAAGTCAGTGAAGTTAATGAAGAAGTGTTACAAATTTAAAAGAGGGAATTCAAAATCTTTAAGGAAATGGTGTACTTTCTGCATGTGACTATAGTGGAGAAAAAGCCACTGAGCTGCAGTGGAGCCTCTGATCTGATTGCTTGTTTACCCACAGTTCTTTCATTTGGAAGGTAAGGACGACTTGCACCCACCTCCCATTCCCAACAGAAGCTTTCGTTTTTTTATTTTTATTTATTTATTTATTTTTTATTTTATGTGTATGCGTGTATTGCCTGCATGTAAGTAAGTGCACCCGGGTCGTGCAATGCCGGCGGAGGACAGAAGAGGCTGACGGATCCCCTGGAACTGGAGTTACCGACAGTTGTTAGCGGCCATGTGGGTGCTGGGATTTGAACCTGGGTCTTCTGCAAGAACAGCCAGTGTTCTTAACCGCTGAGCCATCTCTCCAGCCCCGCTTTCATTTTTTTATGCTCTCACCTTCAACATTATTTAATGGTTCAGGGATGAGCGTCTGACACAAATCGGGGGATTGTAGAAGTTAAACTCCCACACAATGATTCGCTGCAGACATGGACACATAACAGTGACTAGGAAAAGTAGGAACTCTCTCCAGTGACCATTGAGAGTGGGCACTTTCAGGTTGTTTGTACCTGTGCCCCTCCCCTCATGAAATCAAAAGCAGTCTCTGTGAAGTCGATGCAGGCTGAGATGCAGTGGCAAAGGTACAAAAAGAGAGGCATGGTGGCACACTCCCAGTTCAGATGTCACGTCCTTTGTGGTTTGCCTCACAAACCAGCAGCCCCTCGGCTTTTCCCCTAAGCTATTTGAGTTTAAGCTCTCTCTTTTTTAATTACTTTATGTGTATGAGTATTGCCTGCATGTAAGTGCACTAGTGTTATGCAATGCCTGCGGAGGTCAGAAGAGGGCGTCGGATCTCCTGGAACTGGAATAGTTGCTGAGAACCAAACCTGGGTTGGCTGCAAGAGCCAGTGCTCTTAATCTCTGAGCCATCTCTTCAACCCCTTAAACACTATGTATAGTAGCATGGGTCTTAATTACAAACATCACTGAGCTGAGAGAGCCATGTTCTCAGGCTGACCTTGTGCCTTATCCCTGATGTGTTTGTAGAAGGCTGCCTTCTGGAACGTTCTTCCATCTGTCCTCAGATTCCCTTTAGTGAGCTACACTTCTACTGCAGGCCCTAAGATTTTATCAAAGGTCTAAGACACAACATCCAATAAATTACTCATGACACTGGCATAATTGATATCATGCACTGTATCTCTCAATGCCACTAATGTAAATTTCCATGTAGGAATTTTATTCTAAAATTAGACCACTGCTTTGCTTCCCTATAAGAAATTGCTGCATTTTCTACTGGTGAAAAAAAAATTATATTGATTAAACTGAGACACAGTAGGTCATTTTAGTCAACATATAATTTGAAAGAGCATGGGCCTAGAGAAAGAAGACCTAGGCTTGAGCCCCTGAATTCATACTACAGCCTTACATACTACAGCTGAATGGTATCTGGAAAATGGATCTGCCCCTCTGTTTTTTCTCCTGTAAAAATAGAAATAGCATTAACCTTAACTAGGTTGCAGTAATAGTTTAAAAATTAAATGGAGGGGTACATAAACAAGATGTCATTTAAGCTGTAAAGTCTATTTATTTTAGTTACAGTACATTACAATAGAGATTTTTCTATTATTTTCCATATAAGAAGTTTTTTTTAAAGCAAACCTTTTTATTCATCATATATATTTTACCCTGCTTAAAATGACACAATCCTATTCATTGTTAAAGGGCTTAAGTTAAATCCTTCTGTATCATAATCATGAATTGCAGTTCAATTATACACTGCAGCAAATCAAAGATTAGGACCAGGAAGAGATAGCAAGTTGTTACGCTCTAAGGAAAATAAGGATGTTATGTAGAGGACAGCCTGAACTGTGGGCTGCTTGTGAGGAAAACATGCACTGCCCACTGGCTGGACAACTCTTTTTCCCGCTGTTTCTTAGAATCTCTACCCTGAACCCCCACAAAAAAATGCAAGGATCGAAATACAGAAAAGAAAGCTAAATCTGTTATTGAAGATGAGTGTTGGAAAAGTGCAGGAAAAGCCATTGGCAACAGCATCTTTGATGGACAGGAGCCTCGCTCAGGTTCATGTATCCACTGCTGGGGTGAGAGAGGGGATGCGGAATTGAGCTTCCTTGTCTTGAGCTGTGTGCTGCTCAGTTTCTCTGCCAACATTGTAGGAACACGACTGAAACAGCACAAAAGCTCAGAGACACGTCAAACAGCAGGGATGGGAGGCCGAGTTTCCCCTCATCCGTGAAGGAGTCAATTAAAGAACAAAGACAGCTCTTGGGTTTTAAGAGCACCAGTCCAAATTGTGGCACAATTCTCATCTGTATTTTGAATTCAGTCTCCTTACATTTATTTTTTTGTAAAGAAAATGAGATCATTTTGATGCTCTTGTGCTTCGAATAATATTTATTAAAACACTTTTTCTTATGTTTTTATACCACGTGTGCGTCTTCTAATATTGTTCTTGTGGGAGCTATTCTAAGATCAAACAGCCAGCACAGGAGATCCAGGAGAGCGCTGCAGTGCAGAGCCATCACCAAATGTTCTATGCCTTATCTTCTGTTCTCCTTATAATGACTTCCTGCATATTCAAACACCAAAAAGTCTAAGAAGGAAGACAGAGAGGAACAAAGCACACCCTCTGTCCAGACCTTGTCATTGTAGGTTAGATTAGGGATGACTTCAACTCCCTCTATAAAGCGCACATTGTAAACTAATCTTTGTTTCTGCAATTTAGATAAGATTATTTCAATAGACGTCAGTTTCAGTAATTGATTTTCTCCCTTTTGTGTACTGATGTTCTTTTTGGCCAATGATCTGTGAGGCTGTCGTTTGACATGAACTTACCATGTCTGAATTACATCTTGTGCTTTCATACCAGGAGCAAAGCATTATTTGTGTTTATATCAGTAGGTGAACTTGAAGATGGCTCTGTTGACCTTTCTGAACATGAACAAACTAAGTGCAGTAATGTTCTTTGGGTTGGTCACGTGTGGTCTTAACTGAACACACCTGATATGTAAAATTGGCTTAAAGATGTTTTAAGTGTTAATTTCATATAAACATCTATTTCCTGCTTTTTTTTTCTTTTAAGTTGGGGCTTGAAGCAAGCACATGGCCCATACAAGGCAAGTGGTCTGATACTAGGCTATATTCCTAACCCCTTACTTTTCTATAACTTTCTATAAGTAACTGTTTGTGCGTTGGGGAAGGGGAAATGTGGATGTCAGTGTGTGGATGTGTGCATGGAGGGGGGACTGAGGTTCAATCTCGGGGGCCAGTCCTCAAGAACCATCTACCTTGTTTTTTTAATCTTTGTTGCTGTTGTTAGTATTGTTTATGAGACAGGGTCTCCAAGAATCCACCTGTCTCTGTCTCCCAAGTGCTAGAATTACAAGTGGGCATCACCATGCCTGACTTTTTCTCTTTTCTAAAATTAATTTATTTTTATGTATATGTGTGCTTTTACTGCTTGTATGGAAATGCACACATCATGCAATATCCATGGAGGCTAGAACAGGGTGTCAAATACCCAGAACTGGAGTTACAGATGGTTAATAGCTGCCTTGTGGGTACTGGGAACTGAATCCAGGTTCTCTGCAAGAGCAGTTGGTGCTCTTAACTGCTGAGCCATCTGCTAAGCCATCTCTCCAGTCCCCTGACTTTTGCTTTTTTTTTCAAATATGGGTTATAGGGATTGAACACAGATACTCATGCTTGTAAGGCAAGCACTTTACTAAAAGCTTTCTCTTTAGCCCATACGTAATTTTTGATTAATGTAATGTACTGGACTGTCGTTATATGTTATTATGTGTAACCTAACATTCACAAAACTACAGAGATGAAGTCCATTTCAGCTTAAAGAAAATGACAGAAATATATATATATGTTTACATTCTACAAATAAAGATGACCCTTCTATTCAGTCCATCATAAATGCACCTGAAGAGGAAAGCATGTTCATCACCTAAATAAATCTTTACAAAAGCTAAACTCACCAGGCATGGTGGCGCATGTTTTTAATCCCAGCACTTGGGTGGCAGAGACAGGTGGATCTCTGTGAGTTCGAGGCCAGCCTGGTCTTCTTAGCAAATACAGGCCAGCTGTGGTTACAGGGAGACCCTGTCTCAAAAAGAGCAAAATAAATAAAAACAAAAGCTAAACTAAAACAAAACCTTTTTTGTACTTTGTAATCTTTTACTGATTGCCTGTGGTCACTTTACAGGTTAGAAGCATGCACGTTAAAGCAAGATTGAGGACTGAATATTTTTGTAATGTCAACCACTCATTTCATGAATAATAATTGCTAACATTTATTGGCTAATCTCTCTGCATCAGTCTTTTGGTGAGTGCTGAACCCACTTTAGCATATGTACTATTTTCCTAGCAACTACATAACTAAATCCCAATTTTACACATGTGAAAACTGAAATTTATAGGGACTGTGACCCTACAGTACATAGTGGCTTGGTTTGCTTCCCCAGATGTCCCTTGGTGTGAATTCATCCTCTGGAGCCTGGTCAGTTTATCTAGTATCACTCCCTTAAAGAAGACCAACTCACCTTCACCGAGCAGTGATCAGCTGCCAATAGTTCTTCTCTACCCCTGTTCTGCTGTGTTCCATGATCAGTAGGTATAGAGGCTCCATTGTAGATGTATCACTTAGGGCTGGACATCTCACAAACACTTATTCTGTGTTTGACCAGCTGTGGAACTCTGCAGTAGTTTCTACCTGTTGCAGAAAGAAGCTTCTTTGATGAGTCCTGACAGGTATTTACAGACAACTGTATATAAATATAAAGATTCATATTTAGCACAGTAAGAAATAAGTTTTCTAAAGATGTGACAGATGTAGGATTTTCTCTAGAATCTATGGCCTCTCCAGTCATAGTATTTGACTGTGTTTACAGTATCACACCTGAGTTCCCTTCCATTGAATGGGCTTTAGGTCCAATTAGACAGCTATTGATCACCCCCAAGATAAAAGTGCAGCCCTGAGCACTGGGGAAGGTAGGAGGATGCTGGGGACTCACTGGCCGACTAGTGCAACTACTGCACCTTAGAGTTAGAGTATGTATAAGAGCAAGTAAAGATGAGTTTAGACTGAATAGACTGAAGTTGTAGTGTCTTTTTGACAATTATGTAGAAATGTCCAGTAGACAGTGGAAATAGGTCAAAAAATTGGGAAAGGGTTAAATTAGAAACAAATTCAGGAGCCAATAACTTAATCTTATATGTGATAGCACCTAGAGGACTATACAGACTGAAAAGAGGAAGTCCAAGAATGGAAGATTGCAGAATACCACTAGTAAAGAGACTGAAGGAGAAGATGCCCAAAGGAAAGGGAGGAATTGAGTCTAGAGGTACAGAACTCACAGCATGAGCTGTCATGGAAACAGTAGCAGAGGGAGCAGCAGTGTCAAGTACTGGTGTTTGGTGGTGATAAAAGAACTGAAGTGTGTTTTGGATTCAACATTTAGTAAGGCAGTGATGTGGTATTGTAAAGGCTGGATCTGTATTGAAGTGGGCTGAAGGGCAAATTACTATTCAATAAATTAAAAACTGAACTGTAGATTACTCTTTGAAGTATGTAGAGATAAGAAAGCAATAAAAGAAATAATAAGAGGTAAATTTAGGACAAAGTGGGCAGAATTTAGGATGGCAGAATTTAGTTGTATTTGTAGAAACAAATTTGCCATTGTGTGGAGGGGTGAGATCAAAATATACATGGTGGGCTTTGAAAAGACTTTTTGTGAAACTGGATGAATTGAAGAAGGAAAATATGAATGTGGATATTTTCTAGGTAGGAGTGAGAAATTTCTGAGATTACATTTTGTAGCATTAGTTTTCTCAGTAGAGTAAGAATAAAGACAATCAGATGACTTTCATTTGGGAACAGTTGGAACTTAAAAAAGTCACTGAGCCAAACAGTAAAGTTGGTATCTAAAGATAAATAAGGTTGACAGGAAAAGTTGCGATCTGTGAACCAAACATTTGGGTGATCAAAGAATTCATTTAAAAAAGATTTTATTTTTTATTATTTTATGTGTCTATGTGTGGCCTGTTTGAGTGAATGCCACATGTATGCAGGCATCCACAGAAGCCAGAGAAGATGGTGTCAGATCCTATGGAGCTGGAATTATAGGCAGCTGTGAGCTGCCTGATGTGGGTGCTGGGAGCCAAACTCAGGTCCTCTGGGAAAGCAGAAAGCACTCTTAACCACAGAATCATCTCTGCAGCCCCCAAGAATTAAAATTCTTCACTGAACAAATCAACTAGTGGAGTAATTATTCACGCCCAAATAGAAATTTCTAACTCTATGGGGATGCATGAGAGACAAAGAAAAAACTGAGTGAGGGTTGATGGCCCTTCTGATAAAAGGCTCCTAGGAATCATAAGGAAGCTATCCTCTGTAATTTAGGTGGAGTGCACGTCTTTCCACAAAGGTGGGTGTAGGATCTAGCCCATTTAATCAGAGGAATGCATTCTTTTGTTCATGGTGATTGGTCCAACAGTCAACTGACTCAAGTAGAGCATTTCAGAATCTCCCTAGGACTCAAAGAAATGAGGAAACGATCTCTACAGCTGCCACTTAAGAGTGAAATTAGCCTAGTGCTGCCAGGGCCCATTTAGAGAATGGAGAATGTCTTAGAATAGTAAAAGAAAAGGTAAAAATGAGGGGAAATGGACAATGATAGGCAGGACCTGATGGATTGTAATTGAATTTTTGTGATAAGCAGAGAGATTGGGTAAGAGGTAAGAGAATGCCAACAATGGTTTGGAAGGTTGGTGGCATGAGAGTTTGGAACTGTGGCCTGTCTACTCTTTGTTTTCTGGAATATATTTATATCTTTAGTGTAGACAATGATAGAAGTGTGAAGAGGTACAAGAAAAAGATAAGGTCAGAAGCTACTGTAATTTTTCCTTCAATAATAAACAATGATATGGACAGTGAGGCAGGACAAAGTAAAAAAGACTGTATTTGTCATCAAATCAATAATCTAATGAATATTCATTTTGTGGAAGAGGAAGAATCAAGAGTCACTCCAATTTTCTGGGTTAGACCATTGGAAGGATGTACCACTAAAAGAGATTGGCAATAGCAGTCAAGATGGCTTTGAAGGGAATTGAGAAGTAATGAATGTGGGTGAATTTAGAGAAATTTATATTACGAAGTCCCATGAATGTTGTAAAATATAGGTTGAAGTCCAAGGGAAAGGTCACAGTGGAACTTTTGCAGTGAACCATAAGTGTATCGATGGTAAATGAATTTACTGATGTAGATGAGAAGAATGTATTGGGATTTGGGGAGAATGAACTTAATATAATGGATTAGATTTGGGCCACAATCCTGTGTCCTTGTTTCTTTTCCTGTTGCTGTGATAAAATGATTTGACAGAATCAACTAAAGGGGGGAAAGGATGATTTTGGCTCACATTTGAGGTGACACTCTATCATGGTGAAGTCATAGCAGCAGGAGCGTGAGGCACCTGGTCATGTTGCATTCACAGTCAAGAAGCAGACAGCGATGAACACTTGTGCTTGACTCACTTTCTCCTTTTTATTCAATGTGGAATCCCAGCCCAGGGATTGGTGCCACCCATAGTGGGTAGATCTCACCTCAATTAACCTAATCAAGATACTCCCCCACAGACGCATTCAGATGCTCATCTCCCAGGTGATTCTAGATCTCATCAAGCTGACAATTGAGATTGATCATCAAATCTTAAAGACATAATCCGGAGTGTCTCTAGCACTGAAATTCTAAAATATCAAAACCCTTAGAGCCCCAAATCCTGAAATAATGAAGTCCTAAATGATAATTCAAGAAAAATGGCTAAAAAATTTATAGTGACATGCAGTAGCATATACCTGGAGTCCCAGCTACTTGGTTGGCCTAGATGCAAGGATTTCTGGAGCCCAGGAACTTGAGGCCATCCTGGGAAAAAATGAAATTTTGTTTTACAAAACAAAACAAAACAAAATCCCACTAACATTTAAAAAAAACTGTTAAGAAAGACATAAACACAAACACTTTGTAGGCCTCTTTACATAAACCAGGCAATAACAACACACATGCTTCTGTGATTGAATGCTGTTTGTCCCTCATAGGTTCATACACTGAGGGCTTGGTCCTCAGTGTGATGATGCTAGGAGGTGGGGTCTGGGAGGAGGTCTCTAAATCAGTTAGGGACTTGCCTTGGAAGGCACTGTGAAGCCTTATTCTGTCTGGCTTCCTATTTTAAAATGTGATCTTTCCTTCCCACATATGCTCCTGTTGCTGTCATCTGCCATGAGTGACACAGTACCTATAAGACCTTTGTCACACTGAATTTCTAGATCAGAGCCGTGAGAAAAATATCCTGCTTCCAGTGTTTTGTTATGATGAAATAGACTAAATACAGGGATTTTTGTAAGCACAAACATGGAGGTTGGTTAGAAGGCAAAAATAATCAAATATGTGATTATATACTAATAACCAATGGTTTGGATAGATGGTCAACGACTGGAAGGAATGTCATTGGAAAACTGGTGAGAAAGACACAAGGAGGGATATGTGGATGTATCTCTCCAAATAGGCAAAGGATGTAAGTGCTCATCAAAGGGTGACTTCAGCAAAGAAGTTCAATAATCAAGTAGATAGAAAGATCTGTTCTGTGGACAGTAATCAATCTCCTTCCCCATCTATCCCTATCATTGCTCAATGGGCCATAACAAAGCGGCCATGGTGACAGGCATGGAGGTTATGCATGGCCTCAGCAATATGGACTTCCACTTATCAAGACTGACTTGGGTATGGTTGCTGCTGAGTGTTAAATTTGTAAGCAACAAAGAACAACACTGAGCCTCAATGAAGCATCATTCTGTGGGGTGACAAGCCAGCGACCTGGTGGCAGGTTGACAACTTCCACCATGAAAAGGACCACTTCCATCATGAAAAGGCAGCACTGTTTCCTTACTGGAATAGATACTTGTGCTGGATAGCTTTAGTTGTTAACTTGACACATCTGGGTACAGGTAGTCTCAATTGGGGAATTTCTGCCATTGGACTGGCTTGTGGCTGTGTCTGTGGGATATTTTCTTGATTTTTGAATGATGTGAGAGGGCCTAGCCCACTGTGGGCAGTGCCACCTCTGGGAAGTTTGTTCTGTATTGTATAAGAAAGCAGTCTGAACATGGGACAGAGGAGCAAGTCAGTAAGCAGCATTCCTCCATGGCCTGTGCTCCAGCTCCTGCCCCTAGGTTCCTGCCCCAAATTCCTGCTTTGGGCTCCCTCTGTAATAAACTGTGACCCAGAAAATGTAAGCTAAATAAACCCTTTCCTCCCCAAGTTGGTATTGGTTATAGTGTTTTGTCACGGCAATTCAATGCTAGAACAATACTTATTCTGGGTATGGTTTTGTCTTTATTCTATGTAATGTCTCTGCCCAAACTGCTATCCACAGGATTACAAAATGCTTACTATTCACTGTTATAGTATTCTGCACAGCATAGATTCTGACTAAGGAGCTCACTCCACAGTCAAAGCAGTGTAGCAATGGGATCATGCTCACATAATTCACTGGTGTTACCATGCTCCCCACCATTCGGATGCATCTGGCTTGATAGAATGGCAGAATGATCTTTTAAAGACACAGTTACAGCATTAATCAGGTGGCAATAGCCTGGAGGGATGGAACAGGGTTCTCCAAAAGAGTGGTATATGCTTTGAATCTGTGTTCAATATGTGATACTGTTTCTCCTATGTCTGGATATATTAGTCAGGGTTTTTTAGTGGGAGAACCTATAGAAGGAATATACGTGACAAAAGGGGTGTGCTCAACAACATCCCTCTGTATGCTAGAGAAGTGTGCTAGAGAAGCTTCAGGGTCTGCTCAGTCCACATGGCTGGTGTCTCATCAGTCCCACTCTGGTAAGGAAGGTCTGGCTGATTTCTGGAAAGCCACAGGTCTTCAGTCCACAATGGAAGGCCAAGGAAGCTGAGTTCCCATGTTAGTGGAGGGCATGCAGCAGTGGCAGCAACAGGGTTAAATTCACTCACTGGCAGGAAGAGAAGGAAGTAGCTTTTCCCTTGGACCTCTGTGTATATGAGCCACTGCTAGAAGGCGCGTTCCCCTCCGAGCGAGGGTCTTTATTCCTCAGTCTTTATTCTGTCAGTCCTTCCAGGAAGTACAATTTATTCTTTATTCTGTCAGTCCTTCCAGGAAGTACAATTGCATACCTACCCAGAAGCATGTCTCCTTTTATTCTAGATCCAATCAAGTTGGCATCTAGGATTAACCATCACACAAGGACCATGGATCCAGAAATCAAGGGTAGAAATGATAATGGTAGTCCTCACCATCACTCCTAGTGACCTACTAGAAATGTGTTTGCTTCTTCCCATGGTCTTGTTCTCTGATGGCCTACTGTTGAGGGCTATGCTTCTGCCAGGAGGCATAGCAAATGGTCTATTGAACTAGAGTCTGAGACTTCCCTGTGGCCACTTTGAGCTCCTAATGTACTTGAGTCAAAAGACTAAGAAAGGAGAAGAGTGTTAGCAGAGGTGATTGACCCAGACCACGAAGCGGAAATTGGACTGCTTTTCCATAATGGAGGTAAGGAAGGGGTGCAGAAGATCCTTTAGGGCAATCTCTTGGTGTTACCATTTTCTGTGATTAAGGTCAGTGGGAAACTACAACATCCAGGAAGGATGATAAATGGCCCAGACCCTTTAGAAATGATTTACCCCTCCAGGTAAACAACCAAGACCTACTGAGGTGCTTGCTAATGGTGGTGGAAATAGGAATGAGTGTTTGAAGAAGGTAGTTACAAATACCAGCTAAGGCCATGTGATCAGTTATATAAAGAAAGACTGTAATTGCCATGAGTGATTCTATCCTCTTTTTAAAAGAATATGTTTGTGCATATGTACAAATATATTAAGATCACATTTGTGCTTTTTCTATTTCTCTACCATGTGATATAACATCGATTGGGATAATATCACTAGTTAAGTGTTGTAAATCTGTATTATCATTTTTAAATTATGGAACACTAAAAGATTATACATTCCTCAAGGGACTTTTCTACCTATTCTGGTCATTTATGAGACATTTATATAGTATGTGGTAGGATTAAGACCTTGTTAGTGTCTTTTTTGTAAATTAAGTATTACATCAAGAAAATGTGCCAAGTTGATATGGGATGAATTTGTGATAAGATCAGATTTGGTTGTCAACTTGATTGGCTCGAGAATCAACCAAAAGACACGTCTCTAGGTGGGTCTTTGAGGGTATTTCTTAGAATTATTAATTTAGAGGGTAAGACCTTCCCTCAGAGTGGGTAGCACCCTCTTGCAGTGGCTCAGATACAAGGAAGCCCAAGGGAAAAGCTGCACTTTTTTTTTTTTTTTTGTTTTTTTTTTTTTTTTTTTTTTTTAAATTTTCCCCCGTTTTTTTTTTTTTTTTGTTTTTTTTTTTTTTTTTTTTTTTTGCCTTTCATGCCCTTGGTCTTTGCTGGTACGTGGATCCACCCTGTTGCTGCTGACATTGAAACTTACCTTTATCAGCTTTCCAATATAGTATAAAGACCAGCAGCCCTCCAGAAATCCTTCAGGCCTTCAACACCAAATTGGGAATACTGAGAAATCCAGACCCTTGGACCAAGCTACTGCTGGCTTCTCAGCCTCTCCAGCATGCAGACAGCCATTGTTGGCTATCCAGCCCAAATTTTGTAACTCAATTTAATAAATCCCTTTTGTAATGTATATTAATTATGTTTGTTCTAGTCCTGTAAAGACCCCTCACTAATGCACAGATATACTATGGGAATTTTTAGGTATAGCAGAAATTGATGAACTGCTCATAGAGAAATAAGTCAAAATTGAAATTACAAATGCATATTCATATGACTGGTAGTTGTACCCAGCTTTATAAGTGAAGTGACATTATGATACTTCAAGAGACAACCTAAACTTTTGATGAGATGTATCAAAATATCATGCTGTGTTGCTAGTTGCTGTGCAGCTCCCCAGAGATCCCATGAAGCTTTATCTTCCATAAATGACATCTGTGATGTTTAATCTTGATTATCAACTTGATGGAATATAGTCACCATTGATACAAATCTCAGAGTATGTCTATGAGGAATTGCCTAGATTCTGTTACTTGGGGTGTGAATATTTACTCTAAATGTGGGTGGTACCATTCTATGGGTTGCATTCATGGACTAAATAAAGAGGAGAAAGTGAACTGAGCAACAGAATTCATCTCTTTTTGCTGCCTCACATTCTTGCTGCTAGGATTTCCCCACCATGATAACTTTACCCTCCAACTGTGAAAGAAAATAAATCCTGTAAAACATGGCTTTTTTTGAAGAACATCTTCACGTTCCTTGCTACATGGTACTGTTCTTTTTGAAATCTTCTTTGAATTCATATACTGGATCTGACCAATTTCTACTGAGCTCTCACATCCTTTGTGCCACTTCTACATTGTTTTGAGCATACAGAAACCAGTCCACATGCATACAGGCACCACAAACTTGATAGATGAAATACTGGTGATTGAATAGCAGCACTGATAAACAAGAGGCTTCTTACCTACTGTGCACAAGTGTACCATTGGCTTCTTCAGGCAAATGAAACTTTAACTCATAAAAGTTCCTGTAATTTCATCAGCAGGAGGGAATGCCTGTGTATATAAGTGACATGTTTTTGAAAGAAATTACAGATAGCACCTTGAAATTCATTTTTAGGTACCTTGATTGCCACTATTCCAAACCCATGGTGTGGTTTGTAGATTCAGTTGATGATTATCTTCTGCAAAGTCACCAAATCTTTAAATAAGCATTTAAATAACATTGTGGAAGCCAAGCTTAGGGGCCAGGAATGGAAGGTCATGAGGAACCAAGAGATTAGAGAAGATTCATGGAGCTGCTTGCAAATGAGGCATGCTTTATTGTCTCCAGGTGATGACACAAAGGCCACTGACTGGGCAGGTGGACAGCAGGCAAGATCACATGTACCCTCAGTCGATTCTTGCCAAAACTGGTTGTATAACAAATTATATCATTGTTTGCTTATGAGGTTCCCGTCATCCAGCGTCAGCCATTTTGTGCTGACTTATAGTGTCCCCCAGATGTCTAGCATTAGATCTTGACTCATGCCATAAATCCATATCAGTGCCATATCTAAATATAAACAGGTCCTCTTGGCCTTGATACTTCAAACATGTCTTGACCTTTCCAGTTATTAACAGCATATCTGAGCAGGTTAGTTTAGTATTTTCTGCTCTAACAGGAGCATGGATTGTATACGTCTGATTAAAGAAACAGTAAAGCACTAGGGAAAATTGTGAAAGTGCCATCTAATCACCAAAGTGAAGAATGCAGCAATTTTTTTCTGACAGATTTAGTGGTAAATATGTGTCCCTCTTCTTTCACAGTCAAATTGATAACCAAGAAGAATTTACCTAGTACACTTTGCGATGCTTGAGGAAATTCTTTGCTTCAGAGGGTAACTGACCTTGTGGAATTCTTTCTATTCTTCTATTAAAAGCATATTTGAAGATAATTATGATGATATTTGTGAAGGATGGAAGTGACACATAACAATAAAATTCTACACAGGATATTTCTGGTTTTTTGGGGTGGTCTTTTTGAAGCAGGGTCTCCCTGTGGCCCCAGCTATCCTGGAACTCACTATGTAGACCAGGCTGGCCTTGAACTCATAGAGATCTGCTTGCTTCTACTTCCCAAGTGCTGGGACTACAGGTGTGACCCACCATACCCGGCCTATTTCTGGTATTTTTTGCTTGCATTCTCACTTCTGAAAATTGACACTGAGAAGTGGGACTGTTGCTGTGATAAACCTGGGTATGTGGTTTAGAGACTTTTGGAGCTTGTTTGTGGAAGCAGTGTGGAAAAATTTGTAGTTACAGGCTATAGAAGCTCTAGAATGCTTTAAGCAGAGCTTAATGAACCATTCTAGTGGGAGTTTGGAACACTAGAATGCTGAGAGAAATGCAAACAGTTGACACACAGCTCACGAAGTTTCAGGGGGGAGCTAGGACTCTATCAGGAACTTGGCTATGGGCCATTCAAGTTATAATTTGGCAAAGACTTTGGCTTCATTTTTCCTACGTCCTGAGAACTTGATTGAGGCTGAATTCACAAGTAATGAATTAAGTTGTATGATGGAGGAAATTTCAAGACAGGATAGTGTTCAGGCTGTGATATGGCTACTGCTCCCTGATCTTACTCAGATCTTCAGGAAGACCATGCTTCAATACCATCCTTCCCCAAAGGGACCTATGGCCTTTTCATGGGGTATATTGGGAAGAAGGAAATAATTAGATCTTTTGGGGTCTACTGTCACCGGCTATGATTGATGTTACTTCCAAGACATTCAAGCAGCATTGTGATCCTCAGTCAAGATGGAGCTTATGAAGGTCAGGTGATGAATGAACTTTAGTCACAAGACTCATGGTGGGTCCAGTTGGTTTTACAACTCATTCTATGGTTGTTTCCCCAGTTCCAGAATATAAAGTAAGGACAGATGCACTTACAAGTTAGCAGAATCCCCACATTGGTTTCCTGATTGGTGGAGTGAAAGTAGATATAGTTCTAAAGATCATAAGGAAGCCATCACAGCTGCCTCTTCCAGAGAAAATACTGAACTAAAACCAATATTACATCCCTGGGGGATTACAGAATTAGTGCACCATTAAGTACTCAAAGATGCAGGCATGGTGGTCCTCACTATAGCTCCCTTAACTTCTTGATTTGATCTGTGCAGAAGACAGATGAATCATGGAGAATGACAGCTGATGATTGGAAACTTAATCAAGTAGTGACTCCAATTGGAGCTCTTCTGCCAGAAGTGGTTTCCTAACTTGAGCAGATCAGCACATCTGGTGGTACCTGGTATGTAGCTACTAATCTTCAAAATGATTTTTTTTATCTCAACACCAGTCCATAAGAACCACCAGAAGTAATGTTCTCAGCTGACAAGGCCAGTAATATACCTTTAGTCCTCTACCTCAAGGGTATATTAATTCTCCAGCACTGTGTCATAACATAGCTCACAGGGATTTTGATCATTTGTCTCATCCACACGGTGTCATACTGGTCCATTTTATTAAGGACATTATGCTAATTAAACCAAGTGAGCATCAGGTAGCAACTACTCTGGACTTCTTGGTAAAGCATATGTGCATTGGAAGATGGGAATAAGTCTGATCAAAATTCAAGATCCTTCTACTTTAGCAAAATTTATGAGTCCATTGGTAGGGTGCATGTAGAAATACTCTTCTAAGGAAAAAGATAAGATGTTCTACGTGACCTTTGCTACCACCAAGAAAGAAGTGCAATGCTTAGTGGCCTATTTTTATTTTGGAGGCATCACATTCCTCACATGGTTGTGTTATTCCTGCTCCTATAACAAGTGATGCAAAAAGCTGCTAGTTTTGAGGGGGATCTAGAACAGGAAAAGGCTCTGCAACAGGTCTAGGCTACTCTGTAGACTGCTTTGCCACTGGGCCCATATGACCCAGCAGACCTTGATGGTATCTGAAGTATCAGCAAATAGGAATGCTGTTTGGACCCTTTGGCAGGCCCCCATAGGGGAATCACAGCATGACTGTGCTGTCATCTGCAGACAACTATTTTCGCTTTGAGAGTATCTCTTGGAAACTGAACACTTGCCAATGAGCTTATGAGGACAAGGGGTGGAAGGCTGTGGCTTACAAGCCATATGTTTGAGTGTCAAGTTGACAAGGCGTGGACTTAGGAGGGTACTATTGATTGTAAACTAGATAGAACTGACAGGACTCACAGATAGGACTTGCAAACTTCTAGGCGTGTCTGTGAGGGAGTTGCTAGACTGGGTTAATTGAGGTAGGAAGACCCACTTTAATTATGGGCAGTACCATTCCATGGGTGAGGTCCCAGACTGAATAAAAAGCAGATAGTGAGCTGAGGGCCAGCATTTATCACTCTTTTTTCTGACTATGGACACAAAGTGAGCAGCTCTCTCAGGCTCCTGCCACCAGGAGGCTGTCCATACCATGAAGCACTGCACCCTTAAACTCTGAACCAAGATAAACCCTTTATCCCTCACACTGCTTTTGTCACAGTAAGAAAAGCAGCTAATACATTCTGTGATCTTTGATACACTTGCTACATTTGTATTTTAAGAATAGTTATAGTTTATGAATTTTGCAAGCATATGCTGTTTGAAATTCTGAGGATTGTTAAGAGACCAGCCTCAATGAGTAAAGGCACTTCCTGTGCAAGCCTGGCCATTTGAGCTCAAGTCCCAGAACCCATGTTTGCTGGTTACTTTTTCTCAACTTGTTACAAACCTAGATATATCTGAGACAAGAGAATCTCAACTGAAGAATCCCCTCCAAGGCCTGTGGGCATGTCTGTGGGGCATTCTTTAAATTGCTAATTGATATAGGAGAGCTCAGCCCACCATTGTGGGTAGTGCCATCCTTGGGTAGGTGAACCTATGCTGTACTAGGAGGGTAGGTGAGCAAGTCAGGGAAGCAAGCCACCAAGCAGTAGTCTTCCATGGTCTCTGCTTCAGTTCCTTGCTTAGCTCCTGCCTTGGCCTCCCTCGATGATGAACTGTAACTTATAATATGAAATAGACCTTTTCCTCCCCAAGTCGGTTTTAGTCAGTGTTTTATCACGACAGTCAGTAAAACACAACAGCAGGTAAAGGTAAAAGGACAGAACTGACTCCACAAGGTTATTCTCTGACCACACATGTGTCATGGAATGTGTGCCTATACACACATCATATGCACTCACATAACAACTGACTAAATAATTAAAAATAAAAACAAATGATGAGATTTGTGGTCATAGCTATGCTATGGCATGGTTAATAGAGCCTTGCTTTCTACTTTTGTTCCCTTTCAAAAGACAAAAAACAAAGATAGAATAAGAAAATAAAATCAAGATACACATTTAAACATAGTTTTAATGCTTAGTTTAAACTTGTACACCAAATAATGGATGTCTTGTACAGAGCAATGTACTACTGCTCACCAAATTCACGAAAGAGCTTAGTGTTTTGACTTGATAGGCCTTAACATATATGACAGAATCATGAAATATGGCTTGGGGGATTATGGGAGGTACAGGTAGGGGAAGAGGTCTAAATATAATTAAGATATACGAAATGAGCAAAAATTTAATAAAAATATGTATTGAAAAAAATAAGGCAGAAGAGCAATTAAGAACGGCACTCAATGTCAACCTCTAGCTTCCAAACACATATGCTCAGGTGAATGCACTTGCACGCACACACACACACACACACACACATACACACACACTGTCTCTCTCTCCCTTTATTCTATAAATATAACTAAATTTCATTTCTGCCCAGCCACTCCCACTGCAGCCAGCAAGAAAAGCCCATGCAGACTGCACCTGTAGTTTTGGGGGGGTCCATTGTTCCTACAATATTGGGAAACTTACAAGTAGCCAGGTAGCAGGTCCCAGGTAGCACATCCTCCCACCCAGCAATACCTGCATCTCCATGGAGCCCATTGTCTACGCAATTCTGAGAAACTTGTTTTTCCTAACCACAACATCTTGTTAACTAAAAACCTCTTTGTTAACTGACCTGCCTCTGGCCTGATGTAACTACAGTGAACTAATGTAACTACAGTTATTTGCTATGCCCCGGCATGATGTATTTGTGGTTTTAGGCTTTATAAACCCCACTGTGCTTCCGCTTGGGGACAAGAACTCTTTGGGGCATTAACCTCATCTCAATTGCCAGCTAATAAAGGACTCTTGATTAAACCCGAAACTGTGTGACATTTCTCTGAATGAGGTATTATACTCACCTCGCCTTAAATTTACCTCCTAGTGTTTCTTTTACTGCTTTTCTTTCTTTTTCAAAGAGTGATCTACAGGCCAGTTTTTATTTTCTTGAGTAATAACTGACCCTTGAAGTCCCCTGTCCTTATTTAGAACTAATTCTACTTTGTCTCTGGCCTTAACATTTCTCACTTCAACACTAGTCTAACTAGTTCCTGTAGCTATAACTTTGTCCCTATAAATGTCCACTTTTTTTCTTTTTAAACCTCAACCCCATAAAAAAATTATGGAATCAAAAATTTTCCTCAGTTCTATAAATTCTTACCAGGGATTTTGAATATAAAATAAATAGGTAAAGTAAGGAAATACTTTTTTCATACATACATGTATGTATGCTGACATATATGTGCATATATAATTTTCATTAGTGCATATTCATTGCACATGGTACTGGGTTGGATAAGGACATTTTCATACAGGTAAATAATATACTTTGAATGTATTTTCCCATCGTATCTTCTTCCCATTTGTTACCCTAGACAATTTCACCTCTAGCTTTAAAAAAAAAAAAAAAAAAAAATTTATTAAACAAGAAATGGGCAAAGTCAGCTTTCTTTTCACAATCAAAATGCAGAACAAGTGGGACAATGGGACAATTATGACATCTAAACTTCACAAGTTTGAGCCTCCACAAATAATGCAATCAAGTACTACATTTTTAAAAATACTTTATTATTTTTATTTTTTTGTGTGTGAGTATATTACCTGCATGTATGTAAGTACACCCGTGTCGTGCAAAGCCCAAGGAGATCAGAAGAGGGCATTGAATGCCTGGAACTGGAGTTACAGACAGTTGTTAGCCACCATGTAGGGAATCAAACCCAGGTCCTCTGCAAGAACTGTCAGTGCTCTTAACCGCTGAGCCATTTCTCTAGCCCCAAGTATCACATTTTTAACAGTCTTCTACATGCAGTTCACCATCCCAATCTTGGTTGTAAGTTTTATCTCCATTCCCAATTATGCAATTACATTGTTATCGAAACAGAAAAAAAGTCCTTCCCAGTTTGTCAGAAATTACCCCTCCACTATTACCAAGTAATCTACAGAGGATGGAGTGTATTATTAGCAGTACAGAATCTCATGCATTCATGAGGACCACTTAGTCCTTCCATGAATTTGGTTGCTGTCTTAGTTTGTTCTTCATTGCTGTGACAAAACACTCTGACCAGTACCAACTTGGGGAGGAAAGGGTTTATTTGTCTTACATCTCCCAGGTCGCACGCAGTTCATCAGGGAGCCCAAGGTAGGAACTCAGGACAGGAACCTGGAGGCAGGAGCTGGAGCACAGGCCATGTTTACAGGCTTGCTCCCTTGGCCCCTGCTCAGCCTGCTTTCTTATGCAACACAGGCCCACCTGCCCAGGGGTGGCACCACCCACAGTGGGCTGGGCCCTCCCACATCATGCATCAAGAAGATGCCCCTGGCCACAGGCCAGTCCAATAGAGGAAATTCCCAGATTGAAGTTCCCTCAACCCAGGTGTGTCAAGTTGACACTAAAGCTATCCAGCACAGTTGCTAACATTTCTCCTTATCTTGACAATGACTCCTACACTTCTCCATGAGAAATGTGGGAGTAAATTTTTTAGTAAAAGACACCAGGTACAAAGCAACATTTTACTTTTGTTGTGAAGAAAAAGTCACATTTTACAAATAAAATGTAGAACCCTGAAGTACTGACACATTCTCTTTACTTTCTTTTTTTTAGTACTTATTTATTGTTATTTTATTTTATGTGTATGAGCATACTGCCTGCATGCACCAGTGTCATGTAATGCCCACAGAGGTGAGAAGACAGCATTGAATCTCCTGGAGTTGGAGTTACAGGTGGTTATTACCCACCGTTATGCATAGTTTTAGTTGTCAACTTGACACACCTAGGTAGAGGGAGCCTCAACTGGGGAATTTCTGTGGGGTGTTTTCTTGATTTTTGAGTGATATGGGAGAGTCCAGTCCACTCTGGGTGATGCCACCCCTGGGCAGGTTGTTGTGTATTGTATAAGAAAGCAGGTTAAGCATGGGCCAGGGGAGGAAGTAAGCAGCGTTCCTCTATGGCCTGTGCTTCAGCTCCTGCCTCCAGGTTCCTACCCTGAGGTCCTACCTTGGGCTTCTGGGCTCCCACAGTCATGAGCTGTGACCTGGGAGGTAAGCCAAATAAACCCTTTCCTCCCCAAGTTGGTATTGGTCAGAGTGTTTTGTCATGGAATTTGAAAACAAACTAGAACACCCACCACATAGGTGCTGGGAATCAAACCTAGGTCCTCTGCAAGAGCAGTCAGTGTTCCTAACTGCTGAGCTATCTCTCTAGCCCCTCACCTCTACTTTCATAGCATGTATACATATATGTTTTAATGTAGCTATATAAATCCAAGAACCTCAAATAAGAGAAAACATCATATTTAGCTAAGACTAATTTATACACTTAAAGTTGTATCTCTTTGCCTGTAAGCAAAATAATTTCATTCTTTTAAAAAAATTTTATTTGTTTTTATTTTTGTATGAATGTTTTCCCTGCATGTATATAAGTGCACCACATGTATGCAAGGCCCATGAAGGTCAGAAGAAGGCATTGGATCCCCTGGAATTGAAGTTATGGAAGGTTTTTGACCACCATGTGGGTGTTGGGAACTGAACCCAGGTCTTCTGCAAGAACTGCCAGTGCTCGTAACTGCTGAGCCAGCTCTCCAGTCCAATATTTCATTCTTTGTGGCTGAAAAGCATCCCATTGATATATTATCTTTATCTCTTTCTCTGTGTCCTATGTCGGTTCCATAACATAGCTGTTGTGACTAGCACTGCCGTAAACATTGATTTGTAAGTATTACTGAAGAATTATCTATTCATTCCACTGGTCTATTTATTATTTTTATTTTATGTGTATGCCTATGTTGCCTGAGTGTAGGTAAGTGCACCCGTATCGTGCAATGCCCGTGGAAGACAGAAGAGGATGTTGGATCCCCTGGAACTGGAATTACAGACAGTTGTTAGCTGCCATGTGGGTGCTGGGATTCAAACCCCAGTCTTCTGCAGGAACAGTCAGTGTTCTTAACCACTGAGCAATCTCTCCAGCCCTTGGCCTATTTATTAAGTTATTTCATTGTTGTTATTTTCTTTAGTTTTATGAGGATCCTCCATGCTGATTTCTATAGTAGCTAAACCAGCTTACCATCCCACCAGCAGTGTATAAGGATTCCCTTTTGTTCACATCCTCTTCAGCATTTGCTTTTACTTATTTTCTTACTGACTGCCGCTCTTTGTGAGATCAGATAGAATCTCAATGTAGTTTTAATTTGCATTTCTATGATGACCAGTGCAGTTGAACATTTTTATATGTTTACTATTTATTTGTACTCTTTTGAGAACTGTCTATTCATTTCACTGGCCTACCTATTGGTTTATTACATTTTGTGTTATTTTTTTATTTATTTTTATTTTATGTGTGTATTGCCTGCATGTATATAAGTGTAGCTGTGTCATGAAATGCACAAGAAGGACAGAAGAGGGTGTCAGATCCCCTGGAACTGGAGTTACAGGTGGTTGTTAGCCATGATGTGGGTGCTGGGATTTGAACCCGGGTCTTCAGCAAGAACAGCCATTGCTCTTAACTGCCGCACCATCCCTCCAGCCCCTTATTTTGTTTCTTAAGTTCTTTGTATATTCTAGATATCAATCCTCTCTCAGAAGTACAGCAAATAAAGATTTTCTTCCACTGTGCAAGTGGTTTGTTCACTCAACTGCTTACTTTGTCGTTCAGAAGCTTTTACTTTCATGAGGTCCCATTTGTCAATTGCTGGCCTTATTTCCTGAGTTATTAGAGTCCTATTCAAAAAGTCTTTTCCTGTTCCTGTATCTTGAAGTGTCTTCCTTAATTTTTTCTCTAAGAGTTTCAGAGTTTCAGATCTTACACTAAAACCTTTAAACCATTTATATTGACATTTATATAGGATGAGAAAGGGATCTAGTTCCATTCTTTTACATGCAGATATGGAGTTTCCCCAGCACCATTTGTTATAGAGGCTCTCTTTCTCCAATGTATATTTTTATAGTCTTTGCCAAAAGTCACAAGGCTATAGCTGCATGGGTATGTATCTGGGTCCTCTGGTCTATACTGCCACTATGTGTCTGTTTTTGTGCCTGTACTGTGCTCTCTTGGTCACCATGGAGCTGTAGTATATATTGAAATCAAGTGTGGTGATAGCTCAATCATTATTCATTGATTTGACTGTTCAAAGTCTTCTGAGCTTTTATATAAATTTGAAGACTATTTTTTTTTCTATTTCTGTGAAAAACTGAATTTTGATGAGGATTGCACTGAATCTCCAGATTGCTTTTAGTAGTGTAGCCATTTTCACAATATTACTTCTTTTTTATCAGTTTTTCATTTGAGGATTTAATACATAAATAAAAATATTAACTCTTACAATCTACACACATGGAAGGTCTTCGCATCCTCTACTATGCTCTTCCATTTCTTTTCTCAGTGTTTCAAAGTTTTCAGTGCAGAAGTCTTTCACTTCCTGGGTTAGGTTTACTCTAAGATATTCCATTTTTCAGGCAATTGTAAATGGTGATGTTTTCCTGATTTCCTTTACAGCATGTTTATTATTTCTGTATAAGAAAACCCCTGGTTTTAGTATGCTAATTTTGTATCCTGCTGCTTTACTAAAAGTGCTTATCAGATCTAAGAGTTTTCTGGTGGAATCTCTGGGGTCTCAAATATAAAAACAGATAACACACAAATAAAGATACTGGGACTTTTTCCTCTCCTCTTTGCATCCCTTTTATTTCTTTCTCCTGTCTTAATGATCTACTTAGGACTTCAAGCCCTATGTTGACTAAGAATGGAGATAGTAGACACACTTGTCTTATTCCTGATTTTAGTGGAAATGCTTTGAACTTTTCCCCAGTTACTATAATGTTAGCTACCAGTTCATTGTGTTACTTCTGTTCCTAGTTTCTTTAAGGCTTTTAGTCTGAAGAAATGTTGGACTTTTCAAAGACCTTTTCTGTATCTATTGAGATGAGCATGTGATTTCTGTCCTTGAGTCCATTTATGTGATATATTACACTTATTGACTTGCGTATTTTGAACCATCCTTGCATCTCTGAAATGATCTAACTTGATCACGGTGTATGACCTTGCTGATGTGTCCTTGATTTGGGTTTCAAGTATTTTACTGATAATTTTTGCATCTATGTTTGTCCTCGTTAGTTTGTAATGGCAACTTGCCACAACCTAGAATTAACTGAGAAGAGAGTCTCAGTTGAGGGATTTCCAAGATCAGGTTGACCTGTGGGCATGTCTGTGGGGGATTATCTTGATTGTTAATTGGTATAATTGATATAGAAGGGCCCTGATCTTATTTCTTTTTTGTGTATTAATCTTGGATTTGGCTTTTTCTTATTTTTCCAAAACCCTAACATGCATTATTAAGTTATTTGAGTTCTCTCTTACTTTTTAATTTAAGCACTCATAGCCATAAACTTCCTTCTTAAGGCTGCCCTCATTGTATCCCATAGCACTTGTTCTTGTATTTTCATTTGATTCCAAGAATGTCTGAGTTTCCTTCTTGACTTCTCCAGTAGCTCATTCTTTATTTAGTAGTGTGTTGTTCAGTCTTCATGAATGGAACATAATTTCTCCTGTTGTTGATTTCTGGCTTTGTTCCCTTGTGGTCAGATAGCATGTAAAAATGTATTTCAGTTTTCCAATACTTGTTAAGACTTGTTTTGTGTCTCATTATATGATCTATTTTAGAGAAATATCTGTGGGCTTCTGAGAAGAATTTATATCCTGCAGTGTTTAGATTGAATTTTCTGCAAATGTATGTTAAGTTCACTTGGTCTGTGATGTCATTTTGGTTGAACTGAGTTATCAGTGAGATTCAGTATCTTACTTTGTTTTCTATTGCTGGGATAAATATCATGACCAAAAGCAATTTGGTGAGGAATAAATTTATTTGGCTATGACTCATAACCCATGATGGAGAGAAGTCAAAATACTAACTCAAGGAAGGAACTGAAGCAGAGACCACCAAAGAATGTTGCTAACTAGCTTGCTTCCTCTGTCCTATTCAGATACTTTTCTTATCCAACACAGGCCCACCTACCTAGGGATCCTAGGGATGGTACTTCCCACAGTGTTCTGAACCCTCCTACATCAATTATGAATTAAGAAAGTGGCTGACAGACATGGCCACAGGCCAATCTGATGGAGAAAATTACTCAACTGAGGCTTCCTCTTCCCAGGTGTGTCAAGTTGACAAGATTACTCATCATAATCAAAAATCACCATTATTACTTCGTTGGGGTTAATCTATGTTTTTATACCTGGTGACATTTCTTTTAAGAAATTGGGTGTGCTGGTGTTTAATTCAGAATATATCTAGAGTTGTAATATCCTCTTGATGTATCGTTTTCTTAACCAATATGGAGTGACTTTATCTTTTCTGACCAATTTTCATGTATAATCTTTCTTTGTCAAATATTAGAATAGTAGTGCTTGTTTGTTTCCTAGTTCCATTTGTTTGGAGTAACTTTTTCCATTCTTTTTTCCATTCTTACAACTTAGGTTGTATCTGTCTTTGATAAGGTGTATTTCTTGGAGACAACAAAGAGACAAATTCTCTCTTTTATTTATTTATTTATTTATTTATTTATTTTTTTGGTCTTTTTGAGACAGGGTCTCCCTGTAGCCCCAGCTGTCCTGGAACTCACTATGTAGACCAGGCTGGCCTTGAACTCACAGAGATCCTCCTACCTCTGCCTTCCGAGTGCTGGGAGAAATTCTTTTTTAAAATCCAGGCTGCTAGTCTGTATCTTTTCATTGGGGAACTGAGATCATTATTGAAAGGTTCATAATGATTCCTGCCATTTGTTGATTTTTGTCGTGTTTGGTGTTTTGTGTTTTCCTCTTGTTTACTTTACTGGTTTTCTTGAGTATTTTATTCTTTCCTTCCTGTAACCTTATGGATGTATTTATTTTTCTCTTCATCCAAAGGTTTTCTTCAAGTATCTCCTCTAGAGTGGTAAATTCCTCATTTGTTTTTATTATAGAAGGCTTATTTCTCATTGAATTTTGACAGATTTGCTGAATATAATAAACTGGGTTAGCAATTACTATCTTTCAGAGCTTGATATACATTGTTCCAAGTCATCTAGACCTTTAAAGTATCTGCTGAAAAATCTAATGTTATTCTGATGAGCCAGACTTCATTTTTGATTTGGTGTTTCTATCAGCTTTCAACTTCATTCTTTGTTCTATGTATTTAGTGTTAAACTGTAGTATGGCATAAGGAAGTTTTTTCCAGGTCCTATTTGGTGTTTTAAATGTCCCCTGGATAGGCATCTCTTTCCCTAGATTTGGGAAATTTTCTTCTGTGATTTTATTGAAAATATTTTCTATGATTTAACATGAAAGTTTCCATCTTTTCTATGGCCATGATTCATAGATTTGGTCTTTTCATAGTGTTCCTTTGGCCTTTATGTTTGGTTTGTTTTCCTGTCATATACTGCCGTGCCATCCTTAGTTCACTCACCTGCTGTGTTCTCTTAGAATTCATTCCAGAGTTCATGTTCTCTTTCATTCTTTTGAATATATTTATCATCATTGTTTGGAATTCTTTGTCTGAACAAGGCCACTACTATGGCATCAGTCATTTTTGGAGGAGCCATAACTACTTTCTCTTCTCTTGTATTTTTGTATTGGACTTGCGCATCTGGGTTTAGATCATTTTTTGGACTAATAGCAAAGTGTTTGCAATGTTTAAGAGGGGCTAGGTTAGAATAAGGTTGAGGTGTCATTCTTCTCCACTGGACTGGGGTCTAGTTAAGTAGTTAGACTCTCAGTCGAGATGTTCAGGGACCCAAGCTCAATCTCAGTGCTCTTCTGAGAGAATACTATCTGCAAATATTAGCATTGTCAACAGGTAGGCCCACTGTAGAAATACAGTAATTGTTGGAGAAAACCACATTCCCTTTAGTTCCACTAAGTAAAGGAACATGACACAATTTTTACACTAAGGTTTACCCATGAAGCTGGAGATATGGTTTAGTGGTTAAGAGCACTTCCTGCTCTTCCAGGGGATACAGGCTCAATTCCCAGCACCTACATGGTGACTAACAACCATTCTAACTCCAGGGTGGTCCAGGGGATCCCATGCCCTCTTCTGGCCTCTGCAGGCATTGCACACATGCAGTACACTTAAATACATGCAGGCAAAACATTCATACACATAACATAAAAATAAATTTAAAAATTAAAGATATCAGCTACCATGGTCATGAATATATTTATTTCAGAAGCTTGAGAAGTATCCAAACCAACTTCTTAGTATGCACTCAGACTAGTGGCTGGAAAGTTAAGAGTTTATTGCTGCTTTGCTGTCACAGCACTGAGGCAGAGCCAGTCCCACAGCCTTGTGGGAAAAGTGTATTCCTGCAATGAGAGTCCGTCCTTTCCATCTGCAACTGAGCAAGGAGAGAAGATTAGGCTATTACTAAGATAATCGTGGAACAAATCCCCAGAATGTCCACATGAACACGTTTCCACAGTTATGCATTACAGTAAAACAGGAGCAATCCCTGAAGTTGTTTACTTTGCAATTAATAGAGAATAAATTGCCTCTTTTCTGAAATGTTCCTTTGAGGATTAAATCTTAATTCACCCATTCTTCCACTTAGCCAATGCTTGCTAAATAAATCTGTTTTAAGGATTGTGGGGATAAAAGATTACTTAAAGTATAGCCATAAATACCAAGGAATCTTAAATTTAGAGTATAAGGCTTATTCTATTTATTCTGCATATAAATTCTCTATACAGTTGACTATTTGGTCCACTTGTCTTTTCAAACAGCACAAAACATTTTAAAATTATTTTAAGTTGTTGCTACAAGGTAGTTATTATTTTATTCATAGTTAATGTGTTATTTTTGTAAAAGGAGCATTGCATACACATTATTATTAAAATTGTGCTTGTTTTAGAAGAAAAATAAAGACATTAATTTGACAAGTACTAAATAAGTGCTAAAAAGTTTAAGAAGATAAAAGCAGCAACTGGACTGTAAGACTTACTGCCACTTATCTCTTTTTCCCCTAAACCTTTACTGATTCCCAGGATTGTAACAGATTGATGAAAGTAGTATAAAATGATATTTCCTAAGGAAAATGAGTATGATTGGGAAAGGAAGTTCTGTAGCTCACTTATCAATTGTTTATCCAGTAAATAAAAAATAAATGAGTATAACTCATAACCATTATAGACTTGACGTAAATTTTAAAAAAAATCAATGAATTATTAATTGGTGCAATTATGCTAATTGTGTCAACATTTGGTGGAAGACTAACATGAATCATGGAGATTTTTAGAAAAACAAAAGTTTAATAACCTTTTATACTTTGTCTGTTGCATTTGGACTCATTAACTTCATTACAAAATTGCAAAAGAGATTATTCCAAGGCCATATTTTTTTTAAAAAAATAGACATGTAGTCTAAATAAAATAAAACTTCATGATTATTTTAGCTAAAAGGAAAGTAGTTCAATGGGAAGTTTCTCTCAACTCATGCTTTTATGATGACAGACATGGTCTCTCCCATTAATTCTGTCACTGAAATGTATTTCTGTGAATGGAGTTCAATGAAATAGTGTCAACAGGCAGATTCTTCAGAATAGTTATTTTCATGGGTGTCTTATACATCACATTGTACATATATTCATATAAGTAGATTATTTTTTATTTATTTTATGTATATATTTGCCTGCATGTATGGAAGTGCACCTGTGTCACACAATGCCCACAGAAGTCAGAGGAGGTTATTGGATCCCCTGGAATTGGAGTAACAGACAGTTGTTAGCCACCATGTGGGTGCTGGGAATTGAACCTAGGTCCTCTGTGAGAGCAGCCAGTGCTTCTTAACTACTGACCATCTCTCTGGCCCCTGGGTATTTATTTTTCATGTTTTGGTTGTTAGCCTTAGCCTTTAATGGCTGCTCTATATCCCTCAATATTTATTTTTACTGAATTTTTGTGTACTTCACACAATACATCTTAATTACATTTAGACCCCTCCCCATCTACATCCCTCCAATAGCATACCCCCCATATTTCATGCATTCTCTCATGTATGTTAAGATCTATGAAATCAAGTTTGTGTACCCAGATGCCTTTGGTATACGTTCATCCACTGGAGCCTGGTCAGCCTATCTACCATCACTCTCTTAAAGTAGACAACTCTCCCTCACCCAGCAGTGATCAGTTGCCAATAGTTCCTCAGCTAATGTTGGGGCCTCTTCCCATTTCCCCAGTTCTATGCTGGGTTTTCGTCTGGTTTGAGTTTGTATGGGTCTTGTGCATACTGTCACCACTGCTGTAAGTTCATATAAGCAAGTTCCCAGAAGCCTAGAAGACTCTGTTTCCTTGTGGTCATCTACCACCCCTACCTCTCACAATCTTTTTGCCCCTCTTTCACAATGGTCCCTGAGTCCTGGGTGGGTGAGGTTTAATATAGGAGTCCTATCCAGGGACACACACTCTACAGTCTCTTATTCTCTAAACTTTAGCCAGTTGTGGCCTTCTGTGCTAATCGCCCTCTGTTGCATGAGGAAGCTTCACTGGTGAGAGCTGAGAAATACATTCGTATTCTCTCTACCCCCTCTTCCACTATGTTCTGTGAGCCTTAGGTATAGAGTTTCATTGTTTTTATGTCAACCAAATATCTCACTCTTCACAAAAATTAGGTAGTGGACAGAAAGGGCATCTGTAAATTTCCAGCACTCTTTTACTCACCTGCTTGTATTCTGAAGCAATATGATCATGTTTCCATGTAGTATTTTGGGGGGTTGAGGGAGGTATGCATATGCCAGAGTGTATCCATGGCACGTATGTGGATGTCAGAGGACAACTTTTGGAAGCTGGTTCTCACCATCCACCACGTGGGTTCTGGGATCAAACTCAGGTCATCAAACTTGGTACAGGTGCATCTACCCACTGAGCCATCTCCCCAGCCCCCATGCAACTTTGGATGGATGGCACGTGTAGTTTGATTTGAACGTCTACTGGAATGCATTGCAATCAGAACACTTGGTCTGAGGCTGGTTTCCTCTACCAAGCTGTTCCTAAAAGGATGACTCTCATTTCACTCTGCTCCTCTGCTGATGCACCCCACATGTGACAAACATCTCAGCAAAGTTCCAGAGACTTGATGCATGCATTTGTTCTTTGCTCACTGTAAAAATACTATTTATATTATGTCCCATATTTATAAAAATACTATATGTCAAAATTTAGGATTGGCAGAAATAACTTACCCAAGCAGCTAATATGTCAATTATAAGTAGGTGTATTTAGCTTTCCAACTTTTACTATATCAGTGAAAGCCATGGAAGCAAATGCATGCATTTATCACCCAGATAATTACTTTATAATTTATTTTAGTAAAAGAAACCTGGTTCTTAAATCAACAATAACTATATCATAAATGAAACTAATTTTCTTCAGTTCC
>NW_008348089.1:2952531-2992361 GCF_000622305.1 Nannospalax galili | reverse complement strand
TAATATAGGAGTCCTATCCAGGGACACACACTCTACAGTCTCTTATTCTCTAAACTTTAGCCAGTTGTGGCCTTCTGTGCTAATCGCCCTCTGTTGCATGAGGAAGCTTCACTGGTGAGAGCTGAGAAATACATTCGTATTCTCTCTACCCCCTCTTCCACTATGTTCTGTGAGCCTTAGGTATAGAGTTTCATTGTTTTTATGTCAACCAAATATCTCACTCTTCACAAAAATTAGGTAGTGGACAGAAAGGGCATCTGTAAATTTCCAGCACTCTTTTACTCACCTGCTTGTATTCTGAAGCAATATGATCATGTTTCCATGTAGTATTTTGGGGGGTTGAGGGAGGTATGCATATGCCAGAGTGTATCCATGGCACGTATGTGGATGTCAGAGGACAACTTTTGGAAGCTGGTTCTCACCATCCACCACGTGGGTTCTGGGATCAAACTCAGGTCATCAAACTTGGTACAGGTGCATCTACCCACTGAGCCATCTCCCCAGCCCCCATGCAACTTTGGATGGATGGCACGTGTAGTTTGATTTGAACGTCTACTGGAATGCATTGCAATCAGAACACTTGGTCTGAGGCTGGTTTCCTCTACCAAGCTGTTCCTAAAAGGATGACTCTCATTTCACTCTGCTCCTCTGCTGATGCACCCCACATGTGACAAACATCTCAGCAAAGTTCCAGAGACTTGATGCATGCATTTGTTCTTTGCTCACTGTAAAAATACTATTTATATTATGTCCCATATTTATAAAAATACTATATGTCAAAATTTAGGATTGGCAGAAATAACTTACCCAAGAAGCTAATATGTCAATTATAAGTAGGTGTATTTAGCTTTCCAACTTTTACTATATCAGTGAAAGCCATGGAAGCAAATGCATGCATTTATCACCCAGATAATTACTTTATAATTTATTTTAGTAAAAGAAACCTGGTTCTTAAATCAACAATAACTATATCATAAATGAAATCTTCAGTCTTCAGTTCCCAGTATTTGTATACTGTAGATTAAATCCCACCATGCAAAAATTCTTATTAAAATCATAAGAAAATAAAACACATAGGTTCCAGAGTGCATTAACATGAAATGTTAAAAAAAAAAAAAAAAACTTCTGAAAATTCTTGGCTCTTTTCCACCTAAAATCTAGAACACTACAAATGTTTTCCATGGTACTATAGAGAGGGTAATAGGACCTGATATTTGGAAAGCCAAATTCAGAGATTTACTTATCATGTAAAATTGCCAGTATTACCTATTTATTCTTAGTTGAGTGTGTGAAAGCTGGAAAAAACTCTGAATATCTGAAAAACAATAACTTTTTTAATTTTTAATTTTTTAATTTTACATGTACAAGTGCTTTGCCTGCATGGATGTAAGTGCACCAAGTGTGCAGTGCTCACACAGGCCCAAAGAGGATATCTGCTCCCCTGGAACTGAAGTTGTGGATGGTTGTTAGCTGCCGTGTGGGTGCTGGGAACTAAATCTTGGTCTTCTGAAAGAGCAACCAATGTTCTTAACCACTGAGCAATCTTTTTGGTCTCCAGTGATTCAAATTTTTGACATAAAAGTTACCTGCTTGTAAGTGCTAATTTCAAATATAAAGATTATATAGCTTTATCAATATAAACTTAAACTCTCTATGAAACCAGTAAAATTTAATGAGTATCTATATGTACTAAGAAGTGCTGCCCTGAGTGGTCTCAAGCATCTTACACACTCTGGCTGAGATGCTGAATACTTCACAAAGGGTGGAAGTGGTCTGAGCACTGAGATGCAAAAATGAAACAAAAGTCCTCATGGTAACCACTGTGAACAGAAAAAAAATGCCTGTCATAAATGATTTGACCTATGGGTAGAATTAACCTCAAGTTTTCAAGGTTGGGACCAGGAGCTACAAATTTTTAAATTATCCTCCCAGTAAAACGACTAGCAAGGAGGGACAGAAATGATTGGGTAGAAAAGTGGAAGAGGGGTAAAAAAAGAACAAAGAATAATGATGCATACATATAAAAAGGCCACAACGAAACCATTTCCTTAAAAGTCAGTAAAAGGGCAGCAATAAACATAGATGACCAAGTATCTTTGTAGTAGGATAGAGAGTCTTTTGAGTGTATGTCCAAGAGTGGTATGGCTGCATCATATGGTAGATTAATTTCTAGCTTTTTTGTTTTTGTTTTTGTCTTTTTGAGACAGGGTCTACCTGTAGCCTCAGCTGTCCTGGAACTTGCTATGTAGACAAGGCTGGCCTTGAACTCACAAAGATCCGCCTGCCTCTGCCTCCCGAGTGCTGGGATTAAAGGCGTGTGCCACCACACCCGGCATAATTTCTAGCTTAAAAAAATTTTTTATTTATTATTTTTATTTTATGTGTATGTGTGTATTGCCTGCATGTAGGTAAGTGCACCCGTGTCGTGCAATGCTCACGGAGGTCAGAAGAGGCTGTCGGATCCCCTGGGACTGGAGTTACAGACAATTGTTAGCTGCCTGCCGTGTGGGTGCTGGAATTCAAACCTGAGTCTTCTGCAAGAACAGCCAGCGTTCTTAACTGCTGAGCCATCTCTCCAGCCCTAATTTTTCTAGCTTTTTAAGGACATCTTTGCATTGATTTTCATAGTGGTTGCACCAGTTTGCACTCCCACCAGCAGTGTATAAGCATTCGTCTTTCCCCACATCCTCTCCAGCACTGGTCCTTGTTTATTTTTTGGATTTAAGCTATTCTGATTGGGGTAAAATGAAATCTCAAAGTGATTTTAATTTACATTTCCCTGATGACTAAAGATCTTGAGCATTTTCTTAAATATTTCTCAGCAATTGTGTTTCATCTTTTGAGAACTGTGTTCGGTTTCTTGCCCCATTTTTTAACTAGGTTGTTTTTTGTTTAGTTTTTGGTGTTCTTTATATTCTCAATACTAACTCTCTGTCACATGTATAGTTGGTAAAGATTTTTCCCATTCTTGAGTTTGCCTCTTCATTCAAATGGCAGTGTCCTTTGCTGCCTTTTAGTTTCAGGAGGTCCCATTTGTTAGTTGCTGGTCTTAATGCTTACACTATCAGGCTCATGTTCAGAAAGCCCTTTTCTGTACTTTTAAGTTTCAATGTATTCCCTACTTCCTCCTCTATCAAATTCAGGGTATCAGGCCTTATGTTGAGGTCCCTGATCCTTTTGAAGTTGAGTTTTGTGCCTGGTGAAAAATAGGGATCTAATTTCATTCTTCTACATGTGGCTATCCAGTTTGACCAGCACCATTTGTTGAACATGCTATCTTTTCTCTAGCATGTATTTTTGGCCCCTTTGTCAATTTAAATGTGTGGACTTAATCTGGGTACTCAACTCTGTTCCACTGATCATTGTATCTCTTTTTATGCCAGTACTTTGCTGTTTTTATTACTATAGCTTTATAGTATAATTTGACATCAGGGATGGTAATGCCTCTAGCAGTTCTTTTATTGTTTAGGAATAATTTGGCTATCCTGGGTTCTTTTATGTTTCCATATAAAATTCAAGCTTTTTTTCAATTTTTGTGAAGAATTGTGCTGAAATTTTAATAGATATTGCATTGAATTTGTAGATTGATTTTAATAGGTTGGCCATTTTCACAATATTAATCCTATCAATCCATGACCATGGGAGGTCTTTCCATCTTTTGGTAACTTCTTCAACTTCTTTCTTCAATATTGTACAGTTTTTATTATACAAATCCTTTATTTTCTTGATTAGATTTATTCCAAGACATTTTATGGGTTTTGAGGCTATCACGAATGGGATCAGCTCTAGTGTTCTGGTGGAGCCTTTAGGGTCTTTTATGCAGGGAATCATATCTTCTTCAAATAAGGGAACTTGTACTTCTTTTCCAATTTGTATCCCTTTTATTGCCTTCATTTGTCTTATTGCTCTAGGTAAGACTTCAAGTACTATAGTGAACACAAATGGAGAGAGTAGGTATCCTTCTTTGTTCTTGATTTTAATGGGAATGCTTTGAGTTTTTCTCCATTTAATATGATGTTGGTTGTGAGCTTGTGTGTATATTACCTTTATTATGTTGAGCTATGTCCTATGACTCCTTAGATTCTCTGTGACTTTTTTCATGAATAAAAGTTGGAGTTTGTCAAAGGCTTTTTCTGCATCTAATGAGATAATCGTGTGGTTTCTGTCCTTGAGTCTGTTTATGTATTGGATTACATTTATTGACTTACATATGTTGAGCCATCCCTGCATCTCTGGGATGAAGCCAACTTGATAATAGTGGATAATCTTTTTGATGTGTTCTTGCATTTGGTTTTCAAGGTTTTACAGAGAATTTTTGCATCTATGTTCATAAGAGAGATTGACCTATGATTTTCTTTTTTGCTGTCTTTGGTTTTGGTATCAGAGTAATACTGACTTCATATAAAGAATTTTGGAGGGTTCCTTCCTTTTCTATTTTGTGGAAAAACTTGAGGAGTATTGGTATTAGCTCTTCTTTGAAGGTTTAGTAGATTTCTGCACTGTATCCATCTGGTCCTGTGCTCCTTTTGGTTGGGAGATTTTTTTTATTATTGTATCTCTCTTGTTGGTTGTCATGGGTCTGTTTAAATCATTTGTGTCATTTTGATTTAACTTTGAAAAGTCATACATATATAGAAATTTATCCATTTCTTTTATATCTTCCAGTTTACTGGAATATAGATTTTTAAGCATGTCTTAATGGTTTTCTAAATTCTCTGAGTTTATTAATTTTGGTCCTCTTTTTCTTTTGGTTAGTTTAGCTAAAGGTTTGTCAGTCTTCTTAATCTTTTCAAAGAACTAATTCTTTGTTTCATTGATTCTATTATTTTCATCATTTTTATTTCATTAATTTCATCGAAGGATGACTGGATAACAAAAATATGGTATATTTATACAATAGAATATTATTCAACTGTCAAAAAACAAACATAAAATTTTCAAGTAAATGATGGAACTGGAAACTGTCATCCTGAGTGAGGTTACCCAGAAAGACAAAATTCACATGTTGTCTCTCATAGCTGAATGCTACCTTTGAGTTCTTAGATAGTATGTTTCAGTTGGAAAATCCAGAGAGGTCAGGAAACAAGTAAATGACCAAGGGGTCTGGGAGGCTTCATGGGAGGGAAGATAGAATGCAGTGATATAAAGAGGTCCAGGAGGATAACACAGTTGGGAGGGTTAATTCAGGTGGGAGAGAAGGGCAGGGGGAGCACGGGGAGGGACAACTAACACTAAAGGCCTCTAGAAAAAGCCATATGGAAACCTATCACTATAGAAGCTTCTTAACGTATATACGTATACATTATAAAAGGAGATTGAAAAGAGTTACCTTATATCAGGGGGACATTGCTCTTACTAGACACTATAAGCTAGCAAAGTAAAGCCCAATGCCAGGTCCAGGGATAGACTCCCTCTTCTAAAGCTGTTGACCAGAGGTTCCATTACTCTCAAACAATACTTGCCATTGCCCCTACTCTTGGTACCCACCAGAACTTGATGATAAACCCCTATTGCTGAAGTCACTACACTCATGAACTGTAGAACAAACAAGGAGAAATCAAGCTGATGCTCATATCAAAGCTTCATCTCTACTGATTAGCTCTCATAGTGCTGGAAAGTGCTCTGCATGCTATTAGAAGAAAAAATTAATCATTACCCTTACCCATCTGTGAATCCTGCATGCTTTAACAAATAGCCTGGCAAGATATGACCTCAGGTGCAATAGTGGCATAAATATTAGGGGAGTAACCAACCACTTTCTAATGCAATTTAAGGTCTGCTTCATAAGACAGAGCCCATACCTGACATTGATATCACACCTCTGAACCTGAGGCTAGACAAGTCACAGCCATAGGGGAGAGTCTAATACTATTATTCTGCTAAATAGATACAGTATTAAAGTGATTCCTAATGACTTATCATTATACCCATAGATTAAAGCATCTCTCAACTCTCATCAGGGAAGATTCCTTATGCAACAGATGATGAGTAATACAGAAACCCACAACTGGCCAATATTAAGACAATAAGAAACCACAGAATGATTATCCCTGAATTAAACACCTATGTCAAACTTCTGCCTCCAAAGGCATAGGGATCATCACAGAAGAGGTGGTAGAAAAATTGTAAGACCCAGAGGTAGTGGATGGTCACAAGAAAACAAAGATTTCCAGACAGCTGGGATGTTACTCATGTGAACTGACAGCAATGGTGACAGCATGCACAAGTCCCATGTAAGCTCAAACCAGACAAAATCCCAGCATAGATGTGGGAAGTGGTTAAGAAACTTCAACCCTTTCTAAGGAGATCGGGAAAGTTAAGTCTCTTCTGAGGGTGTGAATCTTGATAGGTTAACCAAGCACCAGTGTCCATATAAATTACATTCTATGGGCTTTATTAGGTATATGATAGAGTATAAGAAATTGGGCAGGGGGCAGTTAAGGGGAGGTGCAGATAGTGGAGGGAATCTAAATATCAAAATACATGAAGTTCACAAAATTTAATAACAAAAGGAAAAATAAGAGAATAAAAAGATTTTTAAAGAAAAAATTATCTTCCCAGAAATTCAGCACTGTCTAGAAACATTCAGCCAATTCAGGGGTGAGAGACCACATTCTACTGAATTTTTTTAAATGATATTTAGTGTGTCTGTCCTGCCATCCTTGCATAGCATTAGGGTGACTGAAAATTTGTTCATAAAAGAAAAGGAAAATTAGGCAATAAGCCCCCCACACACTTGCTTATTCATATTTTTGATTGTACCTGAATAGCCATCTCCGCATCAGAACACTGTCAAAAGTATAAATGTTGGTATATAAAAGAAACTAAAAGCCCACACTGTGACAATTAGTGGGTGTTAGGATTCTGTTTTCACTCAGCTGTGACTTTAGTGTTATCACTTACTTGATTCGGTACAAATTATGGCAAGATTTATGGCTACCAAGTAAAATATAGGTGCTTGAAATGAACCTAAAATTTTATACTTCCCTCATATGCATTTACCCTCTTAAACTCAAATAATTAGAATTTGATATTGAGATTAAAAATGAGGCAGTAAATATATGTGAAAATCTGGTATTACTTCATATAGATAAATCTTACTCTTGCCCTTTAAATGATGAATTTTGAGTAGAGGACAATCGCCAGTATATATTCAATTTTATTGCAGTTTCCTAGTGGAATATTTTATTATCTTGAATAGTTCCCCTGTGCTGTACCTACACCAATAAAACTCACAAGTGCTAGAGAGTAATAATCATATTGTCGACAGATATTTTAATTCCTCTTCCTGCTCCTCCCCCCCTCCTTCCTTCTCCCTCGATTTAAAGGCTGTGGTTTAGAGCAGCAACAGAGTTAGGCAAGAATGACATATCCTGGTAAAGTTCTGGGCTTTTACAACTAAATAACTCTGGCATAGATTGTCCAGTGGGTTTGGCTATGGACAAATCATGTATAGCCGATCCATCTAATATTTTCCCTTTTTCATATAGGTTATCATTGGAAGCAAAGTGGACACTTGACTCTCTTCTCAGCTGCTTAAAAGCCATGATACAGTTTCACAAAAATTTAGTTTTATTTAGTAAACTTGTATGAACTATCACATTTGTATTGGGAACTTTTTATGCCCTGATTAAAATTCAAGCATGACTCTCTGATCTGGTAGTAATGCAAATGAATAGATATTTGGAAAGAAGGAAAGAAAGAAAGAAAGAAAGAAAGAAAGAAAGAAAGAAAGAAAGAAAGAAAGAAAGAAAGAAAGAAAGTTAAATCTCCTTATTGAAAAAGAGGCAACTGTTTCTTTTAAGGCTGCAGCTGAGGTGTAGCTCCCCCACTTCATTAGAGGGGGAGGGGAATCCGAGGAGGTTGACAGTTGGCTGACGTGGATGTCTAGCCAGTAAATCATTGCATTCATGCAAAGACCTCCTATGTGCTTCCATTAAACCCATTCAGCATGAGGTAATATATGTACTGTAGCCTGTCGCTGCATTAGCGCAGTTTCCCCACTGTTAAAGTCTCACAAATTCATACTTCCCTTATAAAACTGTGCATTAAACAGATCTCAAAAACCACTTTGTTGAGTAAAAATAAACAATGAGACAATATTAATAATCTGATATATTACTATGTATGTATTGCACTAAACCATATTTAAAATGCACACCAAGCTCATTAACAATAGTTGCATCTGGGGAAGATACAAAGGTGAGAGGACTGGGGTTGATGGTCAAGGGGACTTTAACTTCACACTTTAATTGAATGTGCATTTTTAAATTTCATTCTTTAAGTCTGGCTTCTTCAGATTTGTGATTCTCCTGCTTTAGCCTTTAGTACTGGGATTACAGGCATGTGCTTCTCTTTTTTAAAATGCGTGAAATCTCTACTGACCAGGGAAGGGAAGAAGGCATTATTATAACCGTAACTATAATATGGAATAGGTATATATGTATAGTAACTTGTATTTTTTAGTTATAATGTATGGACAAAGTGATAAAGAAGTAGGTAAGTATGAAGACCCAGAGAAAGACTTTTGCCTGGGATTAAATCTCCCCCTCCCTTGTGACCCAGAGCAGTCATTCCACCTTCCAGTGCCTCAGTTTACTAACCTGGCAAATGGGATTAAAGAATAGAACTGACTCTAGTGGCTTATTGTAAATAGTAAATGGGCTATTAAATGAGAATTACTTAGAGCAAGGCGTGGGGGGCGTACACCTGCCATCTAAGTGCTGGGGAGCTCAAGTAGTAGAATTTCAACGATTTTGAAGCCAGCCTGAGCTACATAGCAAGACTTCATCTCAAAAAGAAAAAGGAAAAAAAAAGACATGGTGGCACACGCCTTCAATCCCAGCACTCTGGAGGCAGAGGCAGGTAGATTTCTGTGAGGCCAAGGCCAGCCTGGTCTACATAGTAAGTTCCAGGCCAGCTGGGGCTACAGGGAGACCCTGCCTCAGAAAAAGCAAAACAAAATGAGATAAAAAGCAGAAAAGGGAGAGAGGAAAAGGAGGAAAAGAAGGAAATAAAGAAGGAAAGAAGCTTGGAATACTGTTTGTATTTTAAAAAATTACACTGAGCAAGTTTTCAGTATCTCACTTTTCTGGAGGATTGCCTTTTTTTTTTTTAACTTAAAAGGACATTCATTGAGCTGGAGAGATGGCTCAGCAGTTAAGAGCACTGGCTTCTCTTGCAGAGTACCTGGATTCGATTCCCAGCACCCACAAAGCAGCTAACAACCATCTGTAACTACAGATCCAGGGGAATCCCATGCCCTTTTCTGACCTCCAAGGGCATCACATGACTCAGGTGCACCCACCTACATGCAGGCACTACAGTCATTCACATAAAAAAGGTAATAAATAAAATATTTTTAAAATAAAAAAATGAATTTAAAAGACTGAATTTTTAAAAAAGAACATTTATTGGCTGTTTAAAAGGGGGTACAAAAAACAGTTGTGGGAGGGTTGGAGAAAGGATGTTAAACTGGTGCAGGGTACAGGTGTGGATAGGAGGCTAACTTCTAATGCTCAGTTGGATAACTATGGTTGACAACAATTAGTTGACTATTTCATAATAGATAATATGGGGTATTTAATGCTCAGAACACAAAGAAATGACATAGTCTGAAGTGATATGTATGCCAGTTACCCTGCTATGACCATTACACACTGCATAGATGAACCTGTAAGTATGTGCAATAACAGTGTCAGTTTAAAAGGAAACTATATTTTTAAATAAAAGATTTATTACTAGAAAAATCAAAATGCAATGTGCACATAAAATAATTGCAAATATGCTGGATTGCTTAAGGAAGTTACCGAATTGGAACTTCAGTAAAATATTTCCTATTTTTTCCCAGGCATGAAGAAACCATCTTTCTTCTGACTTAGAACTTTGCTTTTCAGTCATCTAGGGCGCTCAGTGATTCAGCTATCTAACCTTCCCTCCTCTAATTTTTGCTACATCTTTTTTTTTTCCCTTCTGAACCTGCACAACCCAAATTATTTGGAATACAAGCCCGGTGAGTGTGCCTTTCTTCCTGTGGCGACAGTAGCTTTAGTATTAACTGAAAGGCAGCGAGGATAATGTGACACACGCTTTACTTTCAGCAGACTTGTTAATATCAGCTGTGAATTTTTCATGACGGCTTTGGTAACCTGTAGCCTGGAGTTGAAGCTCTGGGGGTTTCCACCACAAAGAGGTAGATCAGCTGAGCTCTCACTTCCCATCTGGCACTGGGTGACAGGGACAGTCAGGGGGGCCGCAGGAAACCTGGGGATGCGGGACAGCCATTGTCGAGCATCAAAGGCTAAGCGTGCTGTTGTACGCACGTATCTTTGAGACACTTGTTTATCACCGACTTCAGAATATACTGAGCCAATGTGTTTAACTTTATAGTCACCAGAACAGCTGCCGCGCGTGTAAGTAATACCCTTGCACACAGCGGCCTCCTGATTTGCCAAGGCAGACTCGGGACGTCTCTGAGTGGCCGCTTTGTGCTGTCGGCATGCTCATTTACCCACGCAGGCAGGCATCCACGTGCAGGCACACACACAGACACACACCGTAGACATTCGGGGCTGCTTGAAACTGAAAACCCTCTAAGCTACCTCCCAAAGGCAGAATTGGCTCAAGGTTCTCAAAAAAAAAAAAGCTGTATTTTATGTCTTGAAATTTAAAAAGAAAGAATTTGAGGAAGTAAATCTCAGATGAAAAGCCAGCAGCGGTAAAGCAGTAATAAAATCTGAACATTTAGCGTTCTTGAATTATATGGCTCTATCATTTTTATCCAATTTGTGGGAGGTTGGACATATGTTAGATTTTGTTTTTAATAACTGTAGCAATTAAAATTTGTTTTATATACCCACTCCCAAACTACAACTTAGAATATGAGTTCTACAAGCATGCTAAGAATACATTCCCTTAATGCCACTGTTCACCCAGCACACCCTGTGTTTCTGTTCTAGGAAGAAAGAAGTTGAGTAAAGAATGTTTGTACTTGGGAATGGATAACTTTTCAGTTACAGCAGGTCAGTTCTCAATGGGAAACAGAGAGAGCGAACATGTGCACAGTTACTGCAAACTTTTTTACTCAGTGGAAAGAACCGGACCAGTTTTTAAAACTAATTATTCCTTTTTTCACTTTTGTTTTTAGTCTTCCATTCCAGAATTCTCTGACCTTGAGATGCATTTCACTGTTAACGTTCTTAGGAGAGTCATTTTTAAAGTTCATTAACATTTGCTAATGTTCTAACATTTTAAATGCTCTGGTTTAACTTTCAGTGTAAAAGATTATTGAATTAATATGACAAAGTATATACTTAGAGCCAAGTGTTAGTGATTAGGTGTACATATTTGTTATGTCCTTCAGCTAACATAAGAAGTTCACTTAACTACATTCTCAATTCAATACACTGTTTAAAAAGACTTCATCTTTTTTTATCTTTTTTATGTTGTGTGAGTGTTTTACTTGCACTTAAGTGTGTCATGTACATGCTGGGGCCTGCAAAGGACAGAAGAAGACATTGGATCCCCTGGAACTGGAGTTAAGGATGAGTGTTAACTGCCATGTGAGTAAGTGCTGGGGACAAATCCCTGGTCTTCTGCAAGAGCAGCCTCTTAACCACTGAGCCATGATTCCAGCCTCTCCATACTGTTTTTGATGATGCTTTCCAACCACAGAGGGAATTGGATATAATGCATACACGAATCACTGTGTTCACAGTCTTGTAAAAGAATGGATGACTCAATCATTTGAAGTTTTCTACTTCATTATTTTAGTGTAAAAGAATAATAATAAGCAATCATTGAAAGTGACCTATTTTTCTATAGGGCTTACTCCTCTGGGTCATTGAAAAGTGACCTAAGAAAACCCAATAAAGCTTTCTCTAAATTGTGCAAAATACACACACTTAATTGTGTTGTGAACCTCCACAACTCTCTCCTGTGTCTCTCAGACAGCAAGTATTATTGCCTTCTGCACATGGCTATTTGGATATGGTCTTGCTTGGGAATGGCCTTTGGAAACAGGCTCAAGTTTATAATAGGTCTATGACTTGCAGATTTTCTGAGACTCCCTGACCTTAGTTTCCTCATCTGTAAAGAGGCAGTGAAGACATCCATCACTAGCATTACTGTTGAGAACAATGGAATGCAGAGCTGGCTGTGTGAGCCAGAGACTGCCCTGTGAGTGGGTCATGTGAGCCCTCCTTCCCCTGGTTAGCAGCAGCATTTCTGTCTGCTTCATCTTGCATCCCTTTATGATTTCCAGCAACACACCTTGCACAGAGTGGGCAAAAATAAATCTTTTAACCTTTTTCCATTCTAATAGATACACTAAAAGCTAGGTATTTCACAAGTTTTCTATCTATATGAGAAAACACAACTTATTAAACTAATTTGTACTACTTTTTAAATTTTTTAAAATATTTACTTATTTTATGTGCATGAGTGTTTTCTTTGCATATGTGTGTGCACCACATGTATGCCTGGTGCCCATCAAGACCAGATCCCCTGGAACTGGTTACATAAGGTTGTGAACCTCACTGTTTGGGTGCTGAGAACCAAAAGTGCATCTTCTATGAGAGCAGCAAGTGCTCTTTAACTGCTGAGCCGTCTCTCCAGCCTAAAATATGATTTCTTCTCTTTTAGATGAAAGGGACACAGTATAAGAAAATACACCTTCAGCTTCTAGAAACTAATTGAATTCTTGGGCTTCTCTCAGTGATGTTAAAAATGATTAAATAATTTTTTCTTCAAACTGAAAATAACAATTTTATTTGCAAATCTTTACATGTAGATTTCAGAACATATATAAATATGTTGTGTGGGGGCTGGAGAGATGGCCCAGTGGTTAAGAACACTGGTTGTTCCTGCAGAAGAACAACTTCTGTGGGTTTGAATCCCAGCACCCACATGGCAGCTAACAACTGTCTGTAACTCGAGTTCCAGGGAACCCGACGGCCTCTTCTGGTCTCCGTGGGCACTGCATGACACAGGTGCACTTGCCTACATGCAGGCAATGCACACACACTTAAAATAAATAAATAATAAGTTATGTGAACATAAATAAACATAAATAACAGAACATAAATATGTTGTGACCTTTGTCAAATTATATTCCTTTTTTGTGGTGCTGGGGATTGAACCAAGGGTCTAGCATATACAAGGCAAGCATGCTACCATTGAGCTACATTCAGAATGCCTCAAATTACATTTTATGTATTCATCTAACAAATATTTTCAAAGTTAACTATGTGCCAGATATTGCTTTCAATACTGGAAGCTTATAACAGGAAACAGGAACATAAACCCTATGTCCTCATGGGCTTTACTTTCTATTCAGACAAGGAGCAAGTATAACCAAAGATTAAACGGAGCAATATAATTCTTTAAGAGTCCATGTGTATAGCTAAAGGCTACATAATAAGAAACAATGCCAGACAGGAGATACCTTCTTTTAAGTTATTGGCCAGTATGACCCAAGAGACACCCAGACAGTAACCCAGCATAGGACTGGGAAATGAACAGCAGACCCCAATCTTATCTAAAGGAATATTGGCAACTGATTGCTGCTTGATGAGGAAGAGCTGATCTTCCTAAAACAAGGAACTCTAGGTAGGCTGACTAGACTCAGTGGATGAAATTGCACTGGGGAATGTCTGTGGACACTGACTTGACACGATGGGCCATAACAGGGATGACAGAGTATAGGGGCTCCAGGGGGGGTGAGGCTATGGGAGGCTGCCAGTGAGGACTAGGATAAAAATATGATTAACAATGTTTGAAATGTTCTGTATGAAATACACAAAAATTCAACAAAAACAAATTTTTAAAAAATGAAACAACTTTTAAACTTTTCATAACGGTAGATGTGAAAAACATTACCACTGAAATCTACCTGATGACTTTATATCTGTACTTAGGTGCCAAGGATCTCAAAAAGTAACCAACTGTGACTAGTAATGATCAGATATATAGAGATTAGAGACACATGTGCAAACATCTAAGTGTTAGTTGCACTAAAAATGAACTTTTCTGTATGAAACAGTATATTTTAAAATGAAATGAAAATCTTTTTTTAAAGGTTAAAACCTCTTTCAATTTTATGTCTTATAAGGTTTATACTGAGTACAATACTGTGTAATTATATTAATTCAACTGTGAACCTAAAAATTTACAGCCAATTTTGAAAGAGATGCATCTTAGCTCTGGAAATTGTTATTGAATATGTCAATGCTGTTGTAATGAAATGCTTCTTCTAATTAAGTGGTTATTAAATAAATAAAGTTTAAAAAGCAAAGAATAAATAACAAATGAAAAAATTTTAATTAAAAAAAAATTAATAGGTAGTAGGGCTAGAGAGATGGCTCAGCAGTTCAGAGCCCTGGCTGCTCTTCCAGAGGACCCAGTTTCGGTTCCCAGCACCTACATGGTGGCTAACACCCATCTGTAACTACAATTCCAGGGGATCTGACACCATCTTCTGGCCATTTCATGTACATCTTGCACCTACACACATGCAGGCAAAACACTCATACACATTTTTAAAAATCAATAAATCAAAAGAAAAAAAATTTAAATAATAGGTAATAATTAATGATATGCAGACGATAAAAGAGAAAATGGGATGGAGAAGGATTTGGATGTCAGAATATCCCACACAGCAAGACCAGAGAAGGCCCCTTAGCAGGTGATATTCAAGTGCAGATATAATTGATAGAAGGAGGCTCCCATGACAGTCTGAAGATAAAGATTCCCAATAGAGGGAAAAACAGATGGGAAATCTCTACCTAAGGCAGATACATCTTTGTAGGGCACTGGGTGTATTTATTTTATTTTTTATTTTATTACTTATTATTATTTATTTTTTAATTTTTATTTTTATTTTATTATTTATTTTTAGTATTTTGTTTATTATTTTTATTTTATGTGTATTGCCTGCACGTAGGTAAGTGTACCCGTGTCATGCAATGCCCGAGGACGACAGAAGAGACTGTCAGATCCCCTGGAACCAGAGTTTTGGACAGTTGTTAGCTGTCATGTGGGTGCTGGGATTCGAACCTGGGTCTTCTGCAAGAACAGTCAGTGTTCTTAACTGCTGAGCCATCTCTCCAGCCCCCGGCATTAGGTGTATTTTATAACTTACTGAAATATGGTTGAAACTCAGGCTAAACTGATATCTGTTACTGAACTCTTATCTTGTGGTATCCTTTGCCCATAAGAAACTAGAAAAATTCAATGCCGAACCACATCTCTTGTTAATCATTCAGGTATAATTTTCCCTAACCAAATTGATATTAACCTAGATCGTCATAATATAGTGTTCTGAACAAATGGAAATTTAAGGCTATAATTTTAGCTCTCAAGTAAAAGTTATACTGTTTTGAATATAATCACTACCTGATTGGTTATCTTTGTTAAATAATAAGTTGTTCCTGAACTTAATGCTTTAAAATAATCCTTTTATTTGCTCATGATTTTAAGGGTTAGAAAAGAAGTAGAGAGAATTCCTTCTGGTGAGTTTTCTGGTCAGACTTGGGGTCCCTCACATGGTTGCTATTGGATGCAGATGGGGATGCACTCACTGAGACGCACCTGGACTGGACACCTAAGATAGTTGCTCTGGTATCTAGCATTTGATGATAGCATGCCCATCAGAGTCCTGTCTCCCTGAGTCTCAGCTTCCTCTCACCCTGATGGCTAAGAGTACTTGGACTTGTAGTGGGGCAGCTCACAATTCTAAACACAATGAAGGTAAAGCTGGCTCTGAGTTCACACAAGGCAAATTCTGTGGTATTACATTGGTAAGTGGTAAATTATTAATAAAACAAATCTCTAAGGCCAGTACATTCAAAAAAAGAGGATAAGGTAACCAATTTCTGATGGGAAGATTGTAAAATATTTGTGTGCATATTTTAAAGTTGTCACACTTTACGACAGCAGTACAGAGATCATTGGAAGACAATCTGGAAGTTCTAGATCTGAATTAAGATCTATTAGCAGAACATCATTTGAGTCAATAAGGAGCCCAAACTCAATAATGGCTATGATAATCTAGGTTTTCAAAAAACAGCCATCTTGTGCTTTAAGAGCTGTACCACTTCCCTAACAAGTTGGAAAATTTCATTGTCTCAGCCTGGAGATGAGACAGACCTTGGTGACAGCCTTGACAAAGAGAATGCAGTAGAAGTGATGTTGCTGGCCCACAAAGGGCATGTGCCTTCCACCCAAGCTGCTTCTCGAAAATGTTCACCAATGAAACCCAACCACTCTGTAGTCTGGAAGCCCAAACGGTATGTGGAGGCATGTTGAGGTGTCCCACCTGACGGCTGAGGACTCTGACAGCAGGCACTGCCGCTGCCTTCAGATGGTGCTCACCACAGCCTTGGAGTTCCCCAGATGATGATGCTACGTGCAGCAGAGACAAGTGATCTTCTGCCAAACCTTCCTCCAACTGAGCCTCATGAGCAAATTAATGTTCTAGCTATTTTAAGCTACTGACTATGGGACTGGTTTGCTACTGGTAAGTATAGCTAGAATGAGAAACTATTGTCTAACCTACAAGGTAAGGTTACATTTGAAACAACAAAAAAGAGAAATATCTCATTGGCAAACTAATACTTTTATTCAAGAAAAAGTCAGAGAAAGCATATAGTTTTTTGGAATCAGTAGAAATCAAGGTGGACTGCAGTGGATGCCTGCTCATAGGTCTCCAGACTCATCTACATAGTAAAGAATTTAGTAGTTTTGAAGTTCTATGACATCAGCATCATCAGCATCTCAGAGCAGATTAGTGAAAAACATGATGCTATCCACCAAATCAGTTATGGTAAAGTCCTCTTCTCTACAGATTGATTTAAAAGATGCATTTATAGATACTCATTCATTCACTAACACAGTTTGAGTTATTATTTTTCCAGGCAGGATTCTAGATTCTTCAAATGCAACAGTGAATGTTAATGTTCCTTTCTTTTAGAAAATAAGTAGAGACAAAGAAGGAAGGACTATATATGTAGGTAAAATATAGCAGCCTCCAGGGTGCCATAGGTGGAGGAGAAGCCAGAAGAGAAATTTGGGAGCATGGGGTGTGGAGGAAAATGATCTCAGGCGGCAGCAGAGCTTCTAAGACAGGCGTGGAAGAGGCGGAAGTTATGTGGGAAAAAGGATGTTGCAGGGCACAGGGAATAGAAATACAGAACCCTGGCAACAGCAACATGGTAGTGTGTTCTAGAAAAAGCAAGGGCATGCTGCTACTACTAAAGCAAATTTTAAAAATAATAAGATGTTTTTAAAAGGGTAGTAAAGGCTAGGCATGGTGACACATATATAAGCCCAGCTAGCTCAGCACTCAGGGGTAAAGCAGGACTGGAAGCTCCTTGCCAGTCTGTGTTGTGTAACAAGACTGTCTCCTAAAGCAAGAGCCTGTCTCAAGATAAAAATAAAATAAAAGAGAGGAGGGGGCCACCAGGATGGCTCAGAAGGTTTTAAAAAAAATTGCCTCACAAGGCTGATAACTGGAGTCCAATTCCCTAGAATTCACAGTCAGAGAGAACTGACTCCTGCAAGTTGTCTTTTGATATCCACACAGGCTCACTCTCACATTCAAAATATATACACACGTACATAAAAAAATAAATTAAATAAACTGAGAGGGGAGAGAGACAGGAACCAGACTATCTAGAGTCTTTTAAGCCATTATGTGAATCTAGAGTTTTACTGTGCATGAAAAGTGCATGTTTTAGAGAGATTTGAACAAATGTATGAATTTACATTTAAAAGGATTATATTGGCTTGGAAATGAGGATATACAATATCCTGTCTATTACAGAATATACAGTATTGTTGATATTACAGTGTTAACATACTCTGTATATTAAGCGAACCTAAAGATTTGAATAATCAGATAAATGAAACTAGTGACTAGGGCAAAGAATAATGGTAGACAGGTTAGAAGTGGATGAATAGAATATATTTTGGTGATAGAACAGTAGGATTTACTAATGAGTCAGGTAGCTCAGGGGGTGTGAGAGAAGGAAAGCAGACAAGATGGATCAAGATAATTCAGGTTGAGAACTAGAAGAATTCGGGTACCATCTGTTCAGAGGCTGAATGCTATGTTGATGACGCTTGGGTTGGGGAGTGTTCAAGACTTTTGGATCCATAGTGAGCTTGAGGCATCTATTAGACATCCAGTTAAATAGTCATTATCACACTCTGCAGTTTGATAAAAATAGTAGCAATGACCAGGTGAGACTTTTCAGATGATTCATTGAACTGGACAATTTCAACCAGAGACTCATGCTTTATTTCAGAACTGACATAACCAGTCATAAAGGGCACCCTGATTCTAATCTTGATCTATATTTTCACAGATTAGATATAGTTAGAGAATTTCCTAGCCTCATGAAGGATTAAGAGGTAATAAAACTTCACTTGTGACAATTGATTCATTCTTTGAATTGATAGTTCTACATATTTACAAAATTATGTCTGTATCCATCCAATATTGCCTTTGCCTAAAAGTATTTTCTATAGAGTGTTCTGGAAATGTTTAATCCTTTTTACTTCAGTTATTTGAAGAAAATCATGGTGGCATGCGGTTTGTTTCTCTGCCTGATTCTCTAATAAAGCCTGTCTTGATTAGTGCTGTTCTCTGTCACAAATGGCATGCCTTTGCAGACACAAAGTGGATATTGTACATTACTGAAGTGAGCCAATAGGTTTGCTTATTTGGATATTTGTAGATGTAGCTCATTACCATGAGAAATAGCATCCCTCAGGACCAGTGCTTGAATCATTTACAACTTGAACACAAATGTAAAAGTTGTTGGTCACATTAATTTTCTAGATTCAACAGTGCAAATTAAATCAGATTACCTTACATCAATTATCTCTGTGCTCATCTTACTAAAATACAAGGTTAATAGTCCTTTTGTGTTAGAACTTCAGCTTAGGAGCTGTGAGGCAGCCAAGATTTACAGAAAAACTGTCAGAGAATTCAAGCACTAGGAATTGCCAGGAGATCAGCCTCCTTTCTGCCTTCCAGGCAGTGAATAAACTGCAAACTGAAGGCAGTGTCTTAAAACTGTATAACTATAACCTAAAAAGGCTTTAAGGAATCTCTGTTGCTTATCGTCTCCTCCTTTCCCTTGTGTTTGGAAAAAAAATCTCCAGACCATTGGTTACCAAACCATGGGGATGTGGAGAGAAGAAGTGAACATGGAAAGTCAAGGTTATCACTGACATTTAACACCACAGAGAAAGATCGAGATTCACCTATTCACCCTTTCCTACTGACTCCAGTGGAGCACACGAAGGCAATGAATGAAATTTATTCCAAGTGGCCTGGGGTTTTAGCTTCTGTGAGTGACAGACTCAGGTGGACTCCCACAATAGAGAGAAAATGAAGAAAAGGTGCATACATATAAATTTGAAGACAGCAAGTTCACAGTAGTGTTATTAAAACATCTTGGGTCAAATTGTTGTTTTTTCTACTCCTATCTAAAAGTTTCAAACTTACAAACTTGCAAAAATACTTGACATCTTGCTGTAGAGGGTTTTAAATTATTATATTGATAAAAGCCAATATGCACCTGTTTACTTTGCACGCACAGAACTATGATACAATTCTCTTTAATTATGCAATGCCTTTGTACAGAAAATGCCACAGCATTATAACAAAAGCCACCAGATGTCACTGTTACAGATTATATTCAAGTATATGCTAATCTGAAAATATATAAACTTTTTATTACTCAGTTCAAATAAATTCTGGGTTATATTTTTACCATCCAGAAAATATTACAATTAGACCTTCTATGGAGATATTCCCCCACCTCCATGATTCTTAACTTCTCTGAAATTCTTCTGATTGTTTCCAACCAACACTAAATTTAATCTGGGATGGGTAAACAATTTTCTACCAAGAAGGTCTACTATAAATGAATTGTTAGAAGATGCTATACAGCAGTCCCTTCTGCATGAAATAAGTACCATCATCACGACTTCGGCTGAGCTTGATTGCTAAACATAGTCACAATTGGGCTTGTTGACGGTTGTGCTCATTCATTAAAGGAGGGCCAAGCAGGGTCACTGGACCCTTACCTGAGTATCTAGCCACTCTTCCCAGCCAACTAGTCCAGCCTTAGAAGACAAAAGAAAAATGAGGAGGAACCCAATACAAGGATGCTTTTGTAAGCCCTTGTCAAGAAACTCCAGTGGACTCTCATATGAACATTTGAAAATTGTTCTATTCTGACTTTTTTCTAATTCCCTGTCTAGAACTTGTAATGCTAATTACTCTTGCCTTTACTTCTCCTTCACATCTCCTATTCATGATTCAAGGACTTTCTTCTTTCCCTACAGACAAGAGTTATACAATTTTGGAGTCTTTTAAGTAAACCCACTGAAGGGGTACTCCAGTTGCCCTTCAGAGGATGGTGTGATAAGAATAGGAGGTAGGAATTGGCTAGGCAGTTACGGTAAAAAGACTCCAAAGAAAGGTAGCCAGTTTCTTTGCTAAAAGTCAAAATGTCCCTGGGCCTGTTAGCAACATACCCTGTTCCAAAGGCCAAAATTGTCAAAAGTATTTGGGAGCTTGTAGCTAATCCTTAAAAGATTTTAGGGTTACCTCTTCAGAGGAGGGAATGTTGGAGAGGAGGGAGTGGGCATGGATTTGGTCAAAACACCTCATATGCATGTATGAAATTCTCAAAGCTTTTGTAAAATTTAAAAAAAATACAAAAAAAAGAAGACTTCTCTTGAAAGATTTTATGTACAAACATGATAACTTCACACTTCCTTCTAGAGGTATAACAATATAATGGTTTGGGGGCTGGCAAGATGGGTCAATGGTTAAGAGCATGTCCTCTTGCAGAGTACCTGGGTTGGGTTCCCAGTACCCATATGGTTGGCAACAACCATCTGTAACTCTAGTTCCAGGGTGATCTGGCACCTTCTTCTGGCCTTCATGAACATTGCACACATATGGCTCACTTTACATATGTGCAGGCAAAACACTCATACATATTAAACAAATACATAACTAAATAAGTAAATAAATAAATAAATTTAAAGGTACACTGGTTTGAAGGTGGATCCAGAATTCCCCAGCTGTGATCTTTGACTTCAACAGATGGTTAGGTAGGCATGGGGATCCTTCTGCCTTTCAGCTTTTCCTTGCTATTGTGTAGTTGAAAATAAAAATGAGTTAATGCACTGTACCCAAATTTTATCCACTTTCTATATCCTCTATAGAGGCTATGAATGCCTTTAAATAGTTGCCTTATGTAGACAAGATTTTTACCTTATTATAAGTAAAACAAAGGATTTAGTAAGAGTTTCTGTTCAACAAGCAGATTCATAGAAAAGGTTTGGCACACACTAGGGCTGTGAATATCTGGTGTTTGATACCCTGAACCTTCTGCAAGCCCTTGTCAAGAAACTCCAATGGACTCTCATATGAACATTTGAGAGGTTCATGCAGAATCCAGGCTGGCATAAAAAAGCTTCCCAGGATATAGTTGCAGCACCATTTTAAGATGCTGTTTTCATTTTTTTTTAATTGAATTCATGTTGCTATGTTTCCATAGATCAGCAAAATCTCTACACAAAAGGAAAGAAAAAAATTCAGGGAAGTTTTGAAAAGTGAAAACGTCCCTATCTGACATGGGAACAAGTAAGAACAGCCGTGAAACCTGTCTGGTGTGTTTATGCCATTATGGAATGTAGTGCTTAGCTGGCTGCTGTCAGCCCAGGGCAAGGGATGAATTATCCAGTAAAGTCAAGCTCCATTTTCCATAGATGAAAAATATTTTCCAATGATATGTCTAATATCATAGGCAAAAAGCTTTCCTCTGAACTGAGAAGCTGGTTTGGCTTTGTTAGACACAATTTTTAAGTTTTAATGGCAATAAGAAAAACAGTGAAGGGTTGATGTATAATCATCTCAGAAGTGATATCATGAAGGAAGTCATGAATAACATCCCATTCTTACTGTTTGTATTTGAAGAACTAAGCAATGAAGAGGAGGGAGAACCCGACACAAGCCCCCCATCCTTTGCTTTCTGAAAAGCCTTCCAACTCCAAGCTAGCTGTGGACAAATCTCTCACACAGTGATCTTTGAAAGTCAATAATCAAGAACTGGATTGGATTCAAGAACAGTTGAGATCAAAGATAAATTAATACAACTTACACCCAATTTTATTAACTTCGTTGACCTGTTCGGAAAGGTTGACTGCGGATGTCTGTGTGTGGGGGCTCCATCATCTTCTCGCTGTTCATTCTGCACTTGCATTTCCCAGCATCCTTTTCTTTATTGCTGCTGTTTGTTCATGGCCCACTCTCCGTGATGTTGATTGTGCTAAATTAGGGAAATTTGTCAGAACAGAACACCTTACTTGGTTAGAGATTAGTATGCAACATTTTTCAAATTAACATCTGCTTTCATGCTATAAGACTACATGCAGAGAGCAAAGATACTCAAATAACCCTATCATTTCATAGCCAACTTCTTTCTATGTTTGTCTGCCCAAGAAACAGTAGAGATGAAGCTTCAGATTCTCGTTGCTAGAAGACTTGTACAGGACAAAGTCACTGTGTGCCTCCTCACCAAATCCTACTTGTTTTACCTTCTTGTGTCTTGTTGGCTATCTCTGCTGTCTGTTTATCATTCTCTAAACCATAGTACGACACTAATCAGCTGAGAGACATTCAAAGTAGCTCTATTCCCCACCTTCACAGGCTGCCTCATGCCCTCATTCACTCATTCATTTTGCAGGGCTGGAGACTGAACTCAGCGCAGCGACTGTTTGTAGCCTTCAAATTCATATTCATATATAAGATTTCTACATGTACGTGTGTGTGTCTGTCTGTGAAAACAAAGGAGAATAAAGAAAAATTAAATGAAATCATTGGTATTATATTATGTATTAGATAAATCCTTTACTGCCTTGTACCCAGTTAACCAGCAACCATCAGATTATATTAAGGGTTTGGAATTTAGGCAAATCCAAATTTACATTCCAGTTTTTCCATTTCTAGCTAAATTACTGGGGGCATACCTGCCTTTTCCTTTATCTCCTCTCTCTCTCTCTCTCTCTCTCTCTCTCTCTCTCTCTCTCTCTTTCCCCAACTACTAAACAGATTACATAGCACCTACCTACAGTATATGATTGCTGTGAAGGATATTATAAGTTTCTTGGAAGGCAGCTATGCTCACCACTATACCACCAATGTGACATTATACACTTCTTAATTGCCTTACACATAAGAATCATTCACTTGTAATTAGAATATGTGTCATCTTAATTCTTACTACCCAGAGACTCTCCTTAATGTTCCTAGATTCATCAGGTATAGACGTAAGAGACTAAAACCACAAGCACACTCGCTATTATGTCCTCACCTGACAACAGTACTTATGTTGGCTGTCAGCTGGCTCCCTGAAGGACAACCTTTCCAAAGAAATGAAGCTTAACCATGGGGATGTAACCCACCCATGGCCGCAAGTGGGAGAGGAATGTTTGTGTTAGAAAGTCATATCTGCAGATATTGCACAGTTATTTCATGATATAAGTTTAGCAAAATCTGTTGATATTGAAGACAGGATTTGACATAAAATGTCATCAACAACATAACAGAATATTTTACTGAATAACCTGTCTTGTATTGGTATTTAATGGAATTTTCTGACATATCTCAGCACTCGAAATCAGAATCAGCAGAGACAATATTAACAGAAAATATCATTTCATGCTTACAAAAACAAAACTCTAGGAACTTTGCATTTAGAACACTGAATGAAATCTTGTTAACCAAGCCTAAAGCAAACCTAAAAAAAGAGAGTACTAGACTCATAGCAAGAAAAATTCTCAAAAGAGAAAAATGTTGCCAGCACTCAGGAGACCAGCCTGGTGTATATAGTGAGTTCCAGGCCAGCTGGGCTACAAGGAGACCATCTTGCAACAAAACAGAAACAAGGAGTATTTATTAGAGAGAGAGAGAGAGAGAGAGAGAGAGAGAGAGATTGCTGAGTGACAGTAGAAAGAGAAAATTCCAAGAATGGGAACATAACCTAGTAAGGGAGACAGTTAGGAATGGAAGGTACAGGTTTGAGTATTAAGAATATCACCCTAGAGCTCAAGGGATGGCTCAGGGTTAAGAGCACTGGCTGCTCTTGTAGAGGACCCGGGTTCAGTTCCCAGCACCCACATGGCAGCTAACAACCATCTGTAACTCCAGTTCCAGGGGATCCAACACCCCATTCTGACCTCTGTGGGCATTGCATGACATGGGTGCACTTACATGCATGCTGGCAATACAGTCATACACAAAATAAAAATAATAAAGAAAATATTAAAAAAGAACATTGCCCCATTTACCAAATTCCTAAATTCTAAAACCAGTGGGCAACTCTATAAATTTGAAAAAAGTAATAAAATGCATATTAATTATTCACAAATGTACTATATTACTTGATACATTAAGACATGAGATCATATATGAAACAAAGCTTGGAAGACGTTTTAAACCAACCAAATTTGGACAGAATTGTTGAAGATACAATAGGCCTGTTTTTAAATTAATTTATTTATTTTATTTTATTTTATTTTATTTGATCTTTTTGAGACAGGGTCTCCCTGTAGCCCTAGCTGGCCTGGATTCATTATGGAGACCAGGCTGGCCTCGAACTCACAGAGATCCACCTGCCTCTGCCTCTCGAGTGCTGGGATAAAAAGTGTGTGCCACCACGCCTGGCTTATTTATTATTTTTATTTTATGTGTGTGAGTGTATTGCCTGCATGTATGTGAGTTCACCCGTGTTGTGCAATGCTGCGGAGGTTAAAAGAGGGCTTCAGATTCCCCTGGAACTAGAGTTAAGGATGGTTCATAGCCAGCATGTGGGTGCTGGGAATCGAACCAGGGTCCTCTGCAAGAACAGTCAATGCTTTTAAGCCCTGAGCCATATCTCCAGCCCCACAATAGGCCTTTTTAAAGAGCAGTGGAGGTGCTTCGGAAATTGTCATAAGGGCTGCTATAGCCTCTGCCTTAAACATCCTCTGGGGTCGGTCATCAATAACATTACAAATGTTCGTTTTTTGGGATAGGAGCAAAGATATCCATGGGAGAAGAGACAGAGCCATGTTTAGATCTTGGACTTCATGAAGCTAACTACTTGGCTGCTCTGAAGGAAGAAGAAATATAATTCAGCAGCAGAGCAGAAGACATATGTCAGATAATTCCATTAAACCAAAACAAGCCAGCGGCAGCAAAGGCCTCCAGGTGGGAGGGTCTAGCTGATGAGACACTATTCCCTGAAGGCAGGTGGAACCAGCAGCAGCACATCCATGAAGAGGCTCTTCAGAATCCATAGCAACAGACCAGTGTTGACTGAGTTGGAACAACACAGCAACTGGCCCAGAGCTCAGACACTGGATTCCAGTTTTGTGGTAGGGCAGAACTTTAAAAAAGGTAGAAAAGAATAAGGCAGAGTACCAGTTCCAAAGGGATTTGACTTTTTTTCTGGTCTTTTTGAGACAGGGTCTCCCTTTAGCCCCAGTTGGCCTGGAGCTCGCTACATAGACCAGGCTGGTCTCAAATTTACAGAGACCCACCTGCCTCTGCCTCCCAAGTTCTGGGATTAAAAGTGTGTGCTACCACACCTGGTGGGATTTGACTTTTGGCTAAGTGACTCTGAGTGTTTTCACCCTGTTAGGAACTTTGGAAATGAATTGAGACCTATTTTCATAGTTGGGGATAAGCCTGAGCCATTGACAGCTGAGGGCCAGGGCTACTGCTAAGTATCCCACAACATACCTGACAGTGCCCCTCCTTAGATATCTGGCCCCAAATGTCAGCAAGGCTGATACTTGAGGTAGATTTCCAGGAGTGAGCTTGAACAGGGAACAATAGCATCAAAGACCAGACTCCTTGCACAGACTTTCCTCTGTTCCTCTTGTCCTCCATCATTTCCTAATTGGCATAATGTCTTTGCTCAGCCTATTTCCTGGATGCTCAGTCTGTCGGCTATCAAAACTGACAGCACAGGCCCTCCCAGCTATGCCCAGCTATTTGGGAGTCTAAGGCAGGAGGAATGCAATTTCAAAACTTGCCTGGACTATAGAGGGGGTTCAAGACTGACCTGGGCAACTTGGTAATGCTGTCACAACATAACCATAAGGTTGGAGAAGTACCCCAGTCATAGAGTTACCTATGTTCAATCCCAGTATTCCAGTGGCCAACCTGGTCTCCGTTCCTACACCACCTCCATGCTGTGCAAAAGATTTCTGTGCTCTTCCTGTCCCTTCTCTGCAGGGACAGGAACAGGGTTAGTGTCTACCTCGTCTGCTGTGAGTCTGCTCCCCAACACGTTCCTTAGTACTTCATGTGTAAAACACTTAAGTAGATGAATAACAGAACCTGTTTAAATAAAACTTCTCTTCAACGGAAGGCAGGGGTTCTGTTGACTGTATTACAGAATTCTGCTAAAATGCTTACAAACTTCAGAAGGTTCTAGGTTGGTTTCAGTTTTTTAAAATTGCTTTCTCCAAACTCCATTTATGCATAACAGAGTTTGTATATTTGAAGCGTGCGCCCAGGGAATTCTGTAGAAAGTAAAGTCATGTGCATGGAAAATCTCTGCCTCTCAAATCAATAATACTAAACACTTCAGAGAGTTGGGAGAATTGTTCTGTTACTCTCATACTGATTAAGAAGAAAACATATGTTGCTACAAATTTGGCCTTCAGTATTTCCCTATTCAGCTGGGTTTTCTTGAGTATTTAGCCTGGTGCCAGGCATCCAGTGGGATCCAACAGTAAATGTGTTTAAATGACTTAAAACACAGGATCGATTCAAACATTTTTCGTATAATATTAGAAATTGTCTTAAGCTCCTATTCCACAATAATACAAAATATAAAAGATGCAATTTCTTATCAAATTTTATATATTACCAGAGCTCTCAGGTGCCTTTGTACAGACTTACTTGAAATACCATAAGTAATTTAATGGTGTTTTTAGATTTAAGATATTTAATTTTTAAAACTTAGATTGGTAGAAAAGCAAAGCATGCTATGCATTAGCATATCTGGGATTTTATACACATATAATAAATTTTCTACTAGTAAGCAGTATAAATTTACATATACACAGAGAATTTTGAATGTTTGCAACATTTGAACGATGTGTGTCCTTTTATAAGGAACAGATAAAGTAAAATAGTGGCAAGAACAGAGAGCATCTTCTACACTGAAATTAGCAGTTAGCCTGCTCCTTCGTTCTCATCTTCCAGATAATCAGAGAGAAGAAAGTTTTTAACCTTCAAGAAAGTTAAAAAAAACACATATCATAAATCTTTTTGCTGACCTATTTGCTGTACAGAACACTGCCACAATCATTACTTCATTTTAGTCATTTAATACAGGCATAATTCTTTGTTAACCAAAACTGAAGCAGCATATTACTGCAAGCACTTTTTTCTTTGTTTCTAAGGAAAAGGAGATGAGTTGTGAAATATGGTGCTTAATATTTCAAAAGAATATATCATTAACACTGATTAGATTAAAATCATTTTCCATGGTGCTGTTCATATGCCATGTGTTAAGTAGTTCCTTGAGTGGAGCATGTCTGAAGAATGATGTATCTTACTATGACCCTCCTGAAATTTTCACTTAGAAAAGAAACAAATAAAAAGACATCTCATGCTTGAATTAAAGGTCAATGAAATGGTGAAGGCCTCTGGGTCTGGCACAAAGGAGTCACAGTGAAGTCAAACATCACTGATCTCAGAGCCTAGCTCATCGTACATAACCATGGTTAGCATGCTCTTTCTACACAGTTGGTAGCAATCAGATACATATTTAATGTGGTTTCATTATATCCTATAAATGCTGGCAATAGAATAATCTCCCCAGGGTATTTGGTGAGAATAGAAGAGAGAAAGTGATGAGCACATTTAGCGCACGCACCCACAACCTCATGATAAAAGGCAGCACGCCCCATACAGCACCTGTTGTCCTTGCTGGTTTAATTACTTTTCATTGTAGTCAGCAGCCTGAAATATTCATCACGGAGCCTATAATTTTCCTAATCCAAAACTGACATCTACTCAAGTGACCATAGGGAGAGGATATTTACTAACTCCTCCTACCCTGTGCTTCATTCTCAAGACTGAAGTGCAGAAACACCGTGGTTTAAAGAGAAGCATCTTTCAGCAAAGTGAGGACTGTGTTAGCAGATGACATAGCATCCAAAGGCAGTGGCTCACAGTCGAACTTTGACAAAGAAGGACATAATTTCATTGTAAAATTTTAGAGCATTTCATGAACTGGAATACAGAAAACACATGAATTTAAAGGTTTTTGTGTCAAGAAGCCAACTAAACTATCAACATTCTTACAACCTATTCTCCCAACCAGTTTATTATAAAACAGGTATGATTTTTGCGCCTTTCTCCAGTAAGTTATTGATCCTAAATCCCGCATGTTGGGCTATTCTTTATTTCCTTAGGTGTTTAAATTGTATTTGTTAACATATTTTATTTTAATTAACAAACTGTGTTATTTTTTAATGTTTTATTTATTTTTATTTTATGCGCATGAGTATAAGATAATTGCCTGCATGCAAGTGCACCTGTGTCATGCAAAGCCCATAGAGGTCAAAAGAGGGCTTTGGATATCCTGGAACTGGAGTTAGAGACAGTTGTTAGCTGCCATGTGGGTGCTGGGAATCCAAACTGGGTCCTCTGCAAGAGCAGCCAGTACTCTTAACTGCTGGGCCATTTCTCCAGCCCCAAAGCTATGTTCTTTTGATAGCGAAATATGCTGTGCTCTAGGGGTAAACTTCTGTTGTTCCTTTGACTAAAGGCCCGAAAAAGTTCTTTTAATCTTGTTCGTTAATAAGATGTGCTTACATGTTGCCTCTTACTACAGTACGGTGTTGCCGTGCTACGGAACCATTAGCTTATTTAATCTTCCTAACAACCCTGTGTGTGACCTATCACATCACAATTATTGCTTCTCCATACTTAAGAAATTGAGTAATTTGCTCTAGTCACTAAAACTAGTTAGAAGCAGATTTGGGATCCTAACTCAGATATTTAGCTTCACAATCTGTGTTCTTAACAGATGTATACCAAAATCCAGTTGAAATCATTTTTGTTTTTTAATGTTTTTGAGACAAGGTCTCCCTGTAGCCTCAGATGGCCTGAAACTCACAGAGATCCACCTGCCTCTGCCTCCAGAGAGCTGGGATTCAAGGCATGTGCCACCATATCCGGCAGAAAAATGATTTGATATAAGCCTTGTTAATTCCGTTTGTGAGGAGATCAGTTCAGATTATTAGATTAATAGCAAGCCAAAATCAAAAATATATTTTATTTATGAAACATAATAAATACTGACATCCACACATTAACATTCAAAAACATAATGAACACAAAATTTCACAAATTACAACTAGCCTTACTCTTGGGCACAGTGGTAGTCCCTTTAGTTCCAGCCCTCAGGAGGTAGAGGTAGGTGGATCCCTATGAGTTCGAGGCCAGCCTGGTCTACATAGCGAGTTCCAGGTCAGCTGGGGCCACCAGGAGACCGTCTCAAAAAGACCAAAAAAAAAAAAAAAAGAAAGAAAGAAAAGAAAAAAAGAAAAGAGAAGAAAACTAACCTTATTACATTGTCTTTATTCAGGTATCGTCACACTGCATTTCATTTTTGTGCTGATTATGACTAAGTAATACGCTTTCCCAGTGTACCCACAGAGTGGACTCATTCCTGCCCAGCCATCAAAGCCGGCTGAAGACCTTAAAACTAAGGAGCATTTGTGGTCCAAGCCAAATAATGAAGATCTCTAAATAGCATTAGAATAAACTCTCCAGGTTATACCAACACACCTCCTAGTGTGTGAAACAGGACAAAGGAGCTGATACAGCTGGTGCAGTGGCGAGCACCTGAACTCCTAACACTGGTGAGGCTGAAGCAGGAGGATCACAAGTTCCAGGCCAGCCCAAGCTGCAAAGTGACATCATGTTTAAAAAAAAAAAAAAACAAAAAAACAAACAAACAAAAGCAGGGAGCTGGAGAGATGGCTCATTGGTTAAGAACACAGACTGCTCTTGCAGAGGACCAGGGATTAGTTCCCACAACCATCCCTAACTCCAGTTCCGGAGATCTGATAGCTTCTTCTGGCCTCTACAGGCATTATGTGACATGGGTACATACATGTAGGCAAAACACTCATACACATGAAATTGAAATTTTTAAAAATCTCAACAAAATGACCAATTCACTGTCATTATCTCTTTGGATTTATTTTACATTTGCATATTGCTTTTGTATACTATAAATTCCTATTAAAATATTTTATTTCTAAGTATTTTGTTATTTAAAAAACAGATACATAGGCTGGAGAGATGGCTCAGCAGTTAAAAACGATGCTGGGACCAAAGCCATCATGCCCAGCTTGCTAATACAATCTTTTAAAAAGTAGGGGCTGGAGAGATGGCTCAGCAGTTAAGAACACAGGTTGTTCTTGCAGAAGACCTGGGTTCGAATCCCAGCACCCACATGGCAGCTAACAACTGCCCGTAACTCCAGTCCCAGGGAATCTGACAGCTTCTTCTGACTTCCGAGGGCATCGCACGACATGGGTGCACTTACATACATGTAGGTAATACACACATACACATAAAATAAAAAAATAATAAATATTTTTTTAAAAATAGGTTCATATTTATTCTGTAATCTTATATTATTAAGCTTACTAGCATACCTTTCTACCCTAAATCTTATCATTTTCCTTTATTCTTTCATAATTTCTCTCCCTCTCTTTCTCTCTCTCACATAAAATGTTCCTTGATCAAAATTCCCCCACTTTCCTCTCTTACCTTCTTCCCCCTCCCACAAAATTCCTTCCCTAGCCCCCCTCCTACATTCCTTTTTTCTTCCATAGCCCACTGCATTAATTAGGGTTGCCTGCATTAACATGGGTAGCAGTTATTACTGAGTGAGGGCAGTAAACCACTAGCTACACCACAGAGGCATATAGCTGTTCTTCCCTCTGTACACTTTAACTGTCTATAGCTCCTCTGGAAGGGTGGGGCCCTATGAGCCCTTCCCCAGTCCATGCTGGAATGTGTGAGTCCACTCTTGTACAGGTCTTGTACAGATAGTCACTGCTGCTGTGAGGTATGAATGCAGCAGCCATATCGTGTCCAGAAAACAGCACTCTACAACATTCCTTCAGATATTGTATTTTTTCCATTTCATCTTCTGTGAAGCTCCCTGACCCTTGGAGGGGTGATACAGATGTTCCTTTTAGGGCTGAGCACCTAACAGTTACCTATTCCCAACACATTTACCAATTACAAGCTCCGCAATTACCCATTTCCCACTGCATCACAGAAATTTCTCTGAGCAAGGCTGAGAGCAGACCTGATCTATGAGTATAAACACATATATTTAAAGGGCACTTTGACACTATGTCCATTTAGCAAGTCAATACCCTGCCCCCCAGGGCCTATGACCTTCCTGGCCATGGATTTTGACCAGGTTTACAGCACCAGACATGAGTTCCTCCTATGGAGTAGGCCTAAAATCCAATCAGAAAACAGTTAGTTACCCCTATCCCAGTCCTGCCACTGTTATGGCAGTGGGCACATCTTACCTAGAACTGATTTTCTTTAAGTGAAAAATTTATATTACAAACTAAATATTTAGGTTTGAACAATTAATCACATTGAAAGAGTACTGCAGTGATGAAATTTGACACAACAAACTAATAGGACAGCAGGGTGTAGTGGTGTACACCTTTAATCCCAGCACTCAAGAGACCGAGGCCAGCCTGGTTTACATAGTGAGCTCTAGGTCAACCGTGGTTACAGGGAGGCCCTGTCTCAAAAATAAATAAATAAATGAATAAATAAATAAATAAATAAATAAATAAATAAATAAATAAATAACAAAGAAAGTCTAATAGAACAAGAGCAGAGCCTGTGACAGACTCTGAGACAGTCATTTTACATACAGAAGGAGAAAGGCACCGATAACTAGGCTCTTGTACAAGACTGGAGAAATGGGGCAAATGGATGCTAGGTTCCCATCAGACACTTGACTTGATGGATGCAGGTGGCAGATGCATTAGTGTGATTTTATTTAGCTATTTTTAAGTTTCTCATCCTGGTATTCTGTTTTTAAATTTGCTGTGGCTTTTTGGTTTTAGCTAAAACTAATAATACTTTAATCTCCATAGTTAAAATTAATGAATTTCTGGCCAGGCATGGGGGCAAGTGCCTGTAGTCCCAGCCCTCTAGAGACAGAGGCAGGTGAATCTCTGTAAGATTGAGGACACCCTAGTCCACACAGCGAGTACTAGGCCAGCTGAGCCTACAGGGAGACCCAATAAATACAGGGAGACAAAATAAAATAAGATAAAATAAAATGACTTTTTCCCTAAAGGCCACCTTACGCTTACATTCTCAAGATACACGTGCATCTTTGTATTGTCTGTTTGCACCACACTGAATAGGAGAGTTGTAAACAACTATTTTCTTTACTGACAGGTCTGAATCACTTCTCAAAACTTCAATATACCCAAATAATACAAGGAAAAATTCCAGATGATCCAGGTTGCTCTTATTTACTTTAATACATTTGTGAAAAGGGGGTGAGGCTCTCTAAAGTCGGCTGAGGCTAATGCTAAGTAACAAGAAAGTGCATGCTGCTCCTTCTTTTAACCTGTGTTCACAGTCTCCCACTATTCTGATCCCTATTTCAGGGTGGCTCTTGGGAAAACTATGGATTAGCTTATCACTATATATTGTGTGACACCTCTAAAACAGCTGTAACCCTAGGAGGCTGAGGCAGCAGCCTTTGGCTTTCTCTCTACCAGCCTGTGTTGTCAAGCATGGCCAGGATGACCCTCCCTTGCTGCCCACCACACTGTTCATGCCCATGCTCAAGGAATTCTCCTGTTCTAGAGGCATGTGTCCACAATCTTGTTACTTGGAATTTAGGGAATGTGCAAACCTAGAACCTCTGATAGTCAATGCTTCTTTCTGCAAACTGAGGCTAGGAGCACCCAGAAGTACCGAACACCCAGGAACATGGGATGGCTACATTAGCTTCATAAGCGTGTACTTGCCTGGGTAATGCTTCCATTGTATCAGTTTGGTTTTATTTCATTCTTAAGTAAAATTAGCCATATTGAAGAAGGAAACTTGAACATGGAAGACAGTTTCCCAGCACTAAGGATGCTTTGTCCTGACAGGTCTTTGGGGAAAGTTGCTAAACAAAGTCATTGGCCTCTACCCACTAGATACCAGTAATCATCCTCCAGTCATGACAACCAAAATGTCTCTTGCCATTGCCCTGTGTCCTCTAAGGACAAAATTGTACCAAGTGGAAACTGTTTATCAAAGGCATAGACAAATAATAGTATTATTGCAACCATGAGATCCTGATTTTTTAAGTGGGGGAGGGGGGTTGGAGAGATGGCTCAGCAGTTAAGAGCACTGGCTGCTCTTGCAGAGGACCCAGGTTCAATTCCTAGCACCCACATGGTAGCTAACAACCATCTGTAACTCCAGTTCCAGGGGAATCTGACACTGTCTTCTGACCTCTGCAGGCACTGCACAACACGGTTGTACTTATATACATGCAGGTAATACACTCACATACATAAAATAAAAATAATAAAATATTGAAAAATAAATAAATAATAAAATAGCTTTTAATAAAAGAAAGAAAAAGACCATCATGACTGGACTCACAGAAATTTATATTATGAAGAAACACTGTGAAAAAACTACCTGCTGGAAAAATTAGATAACAAACACAAAGAATTTCTGGCAAAAATGCAAACTACCATAACTGACTGAAAAAGAGGGATGAAGCTGGACTTGATGCTATTTGCCTGTTATCTCAACACTCAGGAGGCTGGGGTAGAAAACTGCCACAAGTTCAAAGCCACCACAAGCTAAATACTGTATTCCAGGCCAGCCAGGGGTACAGAGCAAGCCCTGTCTCAACAAACAAACATAAAAGAAGATCTAAAAGAAGTCTAAAATCTGAATGTACTTAAATCAGGTGAAGAGACTCAATAATTTAAAACTTTCTACAAAGAAAAGCCCAGACCCGGGAACCTTTTCTAGTTAATTCTACTAAATAATTAATGAAGATTTAATACCAATATTTCAAAAATCTTTGCCAAATATAAATGACAAGGGATGACTTCTTAATTTACTCTATGGTACCAAATTCAAAGGCATAAGAAGAAAACAAGATCAAAAGAAAATCTGGGGGGCTGGAGAGATGGCTCAGCGGTCAAGAGCACTGACTGTTCTTCCAGAAGACCTGGGTTCAATTCCCAGCACCCACATAGCAGCTATGAACTGTCCTTAACTCCAGTTCCAGGGGAATTCCATGCCCTCTTCTGACCTTCATGGGAATTGCCTGACATGGGTTCACTTACATATATGCAGATAGTACACTCAAACACATAAAAAATAATAAATAAATATTTTTAAAAGTAACATCTGAAGTTGCTCTCTGGCCTATGCGCATGTGTGCGCACGCACACACACGTGCACAAGCATGAACACATACACACAGACACATACATATACACAAAAAAGAAGAGGAAGAAGCAATAAGAGAGGAGATGGGGCAAGAGAGAGGGCAGGGTGAAGGAAGGAAGGAAGGAAGGAAGGAAGGAAGGAAGGAAGGAAGAGAGGAGGTAGGGAGACCTAGGGATGGAGAGGAGAAGGGAGGAAGAAGGAAGGAGATAAAAAGAGAAAAAGAAAAACTCCAGACCTGTGAGATGACTTAGAAAGAGCAGGCATGTGCACCAAGCCTGATAGGCTGATAGTCTGAGTTCGGTCCCCTTATCCTATAAGGTAGAAAGAATTGATTCCCACAAGTTGTCTACTGACCTTCACACATGCACCTGCACCATGGGAGGGAGGATTTATTCTGGTTCATGGTTTAAGGGATACCATCCATCAAAGCAGGGAAGGCATGGCCACTGGGGGTCTATCTGCGGTGGCAGGAGCTTTCAGTATGGTTTTATTGCATCCCACAATATCAGGAAGAAGAGCCAACCTATGAATTCTTCCCTTAGAGCACTAAATCTGGCATCTAAGTGTCCAAAAATCTCCATAATCTCTCAAAATAGCTCCACTGGTTAGAGACCAAAAGTTCAAACACATGAGCCTGTAGGGGAAATTCACACTCAAACCATAACACTTCTTTCTTGGTCCCCAAAGGCTCACAACCATTTCAAAATGAAAACGCATTTCCTGACTTCAGAAGATCCCATAGCTTTAACAGCTCTATCACTATATAAAAGTCCAAAGTTGGGCCTGGAGTGATGGTTCAGTGGATAAGAGCACTTCCAGCTCTTTCAGAGGACCTGAGTTTGGTTCCCAGCGCCCACGTCTGCTGGCTCACAACTACATGTAACTTTAGTTAGAGTATCTGATGCCTTCTCCTAGCTTCTGCAGGCACATACATGTGTACACACACACACACACACACACACACACACATACACACACATATAAATAAATAAATAAATAATAATAAATAAATAAATAATAAAATAAATCTTTGAAAAAAAGGAAGTCTAAAATATCTTCTGAGACTCAAGGCAAATGCTTAACCATGAGCCCCAGAAAAATCAAAGCACAAGTTACATGCTTCCAATATACAATGGCATACAATAAACATCCCCATTCCAAATGGAAGGGATGGAAGGATAGCTAGGAAACATCAGACCAAAACAAGACTAAAAACCAGCAGAGCAAACACCAAGCCAGTAGCGCCATGTCCAGTGTCTGAGGCTTGTGCTGGCATCATCCACACTCCAACGGCTTGGGTAACCCCACACCCTACAGCTCAGCTTTCTGCTGTACACATGGACTCTCCCTTAAGCCAGCTCCCTCAGTGCCTGCAGCTTTCCTGGCAAATGTTTCTTATTGCTGTCATCACCAATATCCTGGGGTCTCCATTATAACTTGGACTTCGCTGTCACAGATACAGGCAGTAGCCTCTCAGGGCTGTCTTTCAAGGAAACTCTCTCACGCATTGCCTAGCTTTGTTTGCTTTTTTCTATAACCTCAGCACAAGCTTTTATGACCCTGTACTTCTTGAGCTGTGCATGCTTCAAAAGCCAGCACTGTGTGAACAACAATGCCTTGTGCTACTGTCAGCTCAAGATGCAGCCTTGACCCCCTTCACCACAGCTACAGTGGCCTCTGAATACCTGCATGGCTAAACCTGGTGTGCTGGATAGCTTTAGTGTCAACTTGACACACCTGGGTTGAGGGAGCCTCAATTGGAGAATTGCCTCTACTGGACTGGCCTGTAGCCATGTCTGAGGGGCATCTTCTTGATGAGTGATGTGGGAGGGCCCAGCCCACTGTGAGTGGTGCCACCCCTGGGCAGGTGGGCCTGTGCTGCATAAGAAAGCAGGCTGAGCAGGGGCCAGGGGAGCAAGCCAGTAAGCAGTGTTCCTCCATGGCCTGTGCTCCAGCTCCTGTCCTGAGTTCCTACCTTGGGCTCCCTGATGAACTGTGACCTGGGAGATGTAAGCTGAATAAACCCTTTCCTCCCCAAGTTGGTAATGGTCGGAGTATTTTGTCACAGCAATGAAGAACAAACTAAGACACCTGGGAAAACATTTCCTCAGGTGGTCCTGTTGGAGCAGGGCCCTCTGGATGCTTTATCTCCAAGACACTCTCTGTTTTAATGAAAGATTTTAGAATGAGTTTGCATTGCTACTCCTGGGGCCCTTGTTAGGCAGGATGTTGACCTCAAGGCGCCATTCCTGTTGTCCCAGTGCAGAGTGCAAGGTTTCTCTTTGATTGCACTATCTTTTTAATAAGTACCAATGCTTTACCCTAAAATTTTAAATTGCTCACCCATCTTTCCTTACCAAAATGCACAATTTTGACTTTATATTCCACTTTCTGTTCTCTCTCTCTCTCTTTTACTCTCTTTCTCTCCCCCCCATGTCTCTGTGTGTGTGTCTGTGTGTGTGTGTGTGTGTCTCACTGTCAACCTGACTAAAAGTCATAAGTGGTAGCTATGCTATAGCTTGAATACCATACTGGCTTGAAATTTCTTCCACCAAAAAATTTAGGTCATTATGTTTGAATTCAGCCTCATTCACATTTTCAGGACATGGCCAGGACATAGCTAGATAATCTAAGGCTTCTCTAACCCACAGCTCCAAACTTTTCCAAATGCCTCCCATAAACCAGTCCAAAGGCCTATGAACTACATGGGCAGGTTTATCACAAGGTTTATCACAGCAATAGCCCCACTTCTTAGTACGAGTATTATGCATTTGTCTTTTTTCTCATCACTATGGTCAAATATCTGACAGAATAGACTAAAGAGAGGAAGACATTTTTTTGGCTCATGGTTTAGGGGCCACAATTGACATTAGGGAAGTCATAGTGACTGAGATTCCACCTATGAGAACAAGAGGTTTCATCTCACTGGTGCCTCAGGAAGAAGAGAGACTAGCTAAAATACTCAGCCTACATCTCTCAAGCCCTGCCCCTATGGCCCTACGTCATCCAACTAGGCCCCAAGTCCAAAGAATCCTGTAATTTCCAAAACGGCATCACCAGCTGGGGACCAGTTGTTAAAACACATCACCAGCTGAGGTTGAGATATTCAGACACACAAACTTATGGGAGACATTTCGTATTCAGACCATGACACATGGACTACCCTTCAAAATCACCTGTGCTAAAGGCTTGCTTCCTAGCTTGACTTTGTTGGGAGGTGGTTGAATTTTTACAAGTTGAAGCCTAGTGAGAGGTCTTCTGACCATTAAGAACATACCCTTAAAAGGGTAATGAGAGCCCCCCCATCCCTGCCTCTTCCCCTTTCTCTTCTATTCCCAGACATGAAGTGAACAGTTTTGCTCTGCTATGAACACCCTTACTAGAACATGCTCCTTCACCACAGACATAAAAGCAATAGAGCCAACAACCATGGGTTGAAGCCTCCAAAACTGTGAGCCAAAATAAGCCTTTCCTCTATATTATTTATTATGCCAAGTACTTTATTGTAGTCATGGAAAGCTAACACATCCATGCACATGCATAACCTTTTGCTCCCTATTTTTCAATTTTCCCTCTTTTGTATTGCACAAAATTTTATAATTATATTATTATAGTCCACAAATGCAATCATTAAACTTTGAAAGCTGGTATGATAGTGAAGACTATAATCCTTGTACTTGGTGGTAGGTGATGGAGGATGATGATTTCAAAGCCAATCTTGGCTATATTATCATTATTATTATTATTATTATTATTATTACTATTATTGTGTGTGTGTGTGTGTGTTTATCAGAAGACAACTTTCAGGAATCAGTTCTCTCATTCCACCATGTGGGTTCTGTGGATCAAACTCAGGTCACCAAACTTGCAAGGCAAGCACTTTTACTCACTGAGCCATCTCAGTGAGATGCCATCTTGCCAACCCATATTCAATAAATTCCACAATTAACATAGTTTTGTAAAAAATTTCTTCTTGAAATTGCAGGATTATTATTACCTTAATATAAATTTCTAGAAGAGGTATGCCAATTCAAATTAAATGTATAATTCATGTTTTGAAACATGTAACCTAATTCCCTACTATTGATTGTAACCGTTTATGCACCTAACAGCAGATCTGTTTGCCTTTCTTGCAAAATCTGGGTTGTATGTTAACAGTTAGTCTTTCCCAGGCTGTTAGGAAATGAAGGAGTCGGCATTTCTACTGCACCTCCTTAACTGCTGGTGAAGTAGAATATATTCCCTGTATCTGTCCACACAAATTGTCTTGGTTATTAAAGAATATTCACCTTGTTCATCCACATTACTATTAGAATTCTTTGATCAAATGTTTTTAGTTACAAGTGAAAAACCCTATTCTCTTCTAATTCCAGATTAAGAATACAAAAGAATTCCCAGGAAGGATTCCAAGTGGCTTGTGGAGCCGAGAGCTGGAAGTACTTTCCAACTTCCTGGATCAAGGACAAGTTTTCAGTCTATATTTCAAAGCAGACCTCTTTCCCCTTGGAGAAACAGAACCATTGAGTGTTACCATGTCTCTTTCCAATCTTTTTCTCTTTCTTTTTTAGACTTATTGTGTGTGTGTGGTGTGCACGCATGCACATGTGCACACATGTATGCGGCGAGCAGAGGCAAACTTGCAGAAATTAGGTTCTCTCCTTCGACTATGTGAGTTCTTGAGGAATGAACAGAGATTCTCGGGTTTGACAAGAAGTGCCTTTACCTGCTGAGCCACCTTCTCAGCACTGATTTCCTTTTTTTTCCTTCAAAGATTATTGATCACAGTTACAATCTGGAAAAAATGTTATCCATATATCCACCCTGGAGTATTAAGGTGAGTCACAGCAAAGTTTTGCTTCATATGCTTCACACATCCTTTTCAGCCACCATGACTTTATTTTTCTTACACTTACCCTTTCTCTTATTAAAATGCAAGTAAAAAACAGAAGATCAGAAGAATTTATGGGGCTAGAGAGACGGCTCAGCAGTTAAGGGCACTGGCTGCTCTTGTAGAGGACCCGCCAGCACCCACATGGCAGCTAACAACCGTCTGTAACTCCAGGTCCAGAGGATCCAACACCTTCTTCTGGCCTCTGCAGGTACTGCACGACATGGGTACATTTACATACATGCAGGCAAAACACTCAAACATGTAAAGTAAATAATAAATTAAATCTTTTTTTAAAAGGAATTATAAAATTTTAGAAATTGATGGAACATTAAATCTCATGTAAGCCGTGACCCAATTTCCACAATGAAGAAA
>NW_008348089.1:2948053-2952260 GCF_000622305.1 Nannospalax galili | reverse complement strand
ATTGGAAACTGTTATTATGTGTACATCGGTCTAATTAGGTTTCTCACTTAACAGATTGTATTCAATAAAACTGGCATCATTTTCCAAATATAAATACTTCCTTGTTTATAGAATTGAATACATAATATCATTTTCTATTTATATTAACAAGTAGCTACTAGCATAATTATAAATTAGAGGATAATTATCACCCTAAATTCTAAAAAACATTGTCCATGGAAGACTGTGTTTTTGTTTCTTAATCTAATTTCAAAATTATAATTATTCAATGAATTTTATAGCTGGAATTAAAATTTACCATGTAATTATTTAATTGAAATAATGTCATGAATTTCCTTATGAGTGGTACTTCTCACACATAAATCAATTGTCTGAATCATTCAGTTTTACCTCAGCCCAAGCATGTACTTGTTAACAGCTCTGCTCACCATATGGAATGCCTAAAAAGTTGCTGCAGGGTATGGTGAGGACAGCATCTGTGCTGTGGAGGGTGCTGCAAGCCTAGTGGCTGAGTTCTTACAGCTCAGTAGTTAAATGTCACATCAGCAAAGATAATTTCTTCTGGATGATTTTCATGCCCTGATATGTAATTTTGTGGCCACATAGTTACACAAAACAGCCAGTTAACTGTTGCATTGACTGCATCTCCAGTTTGAGGGAAGTTCAGCCCTCTCACTAGTCATCCCAACTACACAGACACTGGCTGTTTGGAGGAACTACATGGCCGCAAAATTAGCTACCAGGGTACGAAAATCATTCATAAGAAAACCATCTTTGTCGATGTGATCATACTAGTTTTATTTTAGAAATGTACTGATATTTCATTTTATTCTGTGGTACTGAGGAATGACCCAAGAGCTTCATGCATGCTAGATACACTGCCATTGAGTTTCTGGCCTGATACTTCAAATATAGTCATTAAAATAAAGATGGATGTTCTCATGGGTTTAGATTAGAATTGCTCATTTGAATGAAAAGGTGAACATGTTGTACTTGCATACTTAATCTTTCTTTTTCAGCCAATTTTCCATAGAAAAATCATCAAAGCTGTTCCAAATACTTTAAATTCAATGATCTACACTGCATCCTCTTACTGTTGAGAATAAGTTATCTTTACACAGTGCATTCTAGCACATTCTATCCACTGAGTTTCTTAAGGATCCTTCAATATATTTTCTATTAACTATTCATTCTACTATTCAAAAAGTTTTGTTTTGCTAAAACACCTTTTGATTATAATGGATGAGGCTTTGTTGTAATAAATACTCTACATTTTGGTGTTGAAACACAGTCATAATTTTTTTAATATAATACATGAAGGCATTTTTTAAAGCTATTTAGAAACCAAACTTTCCCCAGCCTTCTTTCGTAGAAATAGTATCCTCACCCAGGTGTGGTGACGCATGCCTTTAGTCCCAGCATGCTGGAGGCAGAGGCAGGTGGATCTCTGTGAGTTCAAGGCCAGCCTGGTCTGCATAGCCAGTTCCAGGCCAGCTGGGGCTACAGGGAGACACTGTCTCAAAAAGACAAAAAAGAAAAAAAAAATTAAAAAAAAAAAAGAAATAGTATCCTCTTCTGTGCTTCTTTGATTTTCTAGGCTTCCAAAATTATACACACTTGTAAAATTCCACTAGGGTCCTCTATTGAATGAGGATGGTTGGCTTAGTGCTCCATGAATGAAGTCATAGATCAGAGATTGTTTCAACCTAGACTCCAAGAAATGGCCCACAGTTACAAAATTTCTTTGACCTGATTCTTGTAGGTATTACAATCATTTAAGTAATCACTCTTCAACCATGCACTTTAACAGATGATTGAGCCTGACTTCTGATGGATAAACTGAGGCCTGCAGAGTACAGTATTGTTCATCGTCACAGGCTATCCTGTTCATCCTCCAGTTTGTAGGATCTGTACTACATTGTGGAGGATTTCAAACATCATACCATGTATTCAGCCTTGAAGATCCACAGCTTTCAGATTCAGTTAGATACTAGTTAGCTGCCTTTGTCTTCACTGAGCAAAAATGTACAACTTGATCATTGAAAATATTTTCATTACAACAATGCTGTGAATTTTAATTACAGAAAAATATTTTCATATCTGTTTTTAAAATGAAAAGCCAATAGCCAGTGACCTGTCCCTATTATTTAAGGATTATGTATGGGGAAAATGAGTAGTAGAGTCAAACAGGCCAAGAGCACAATTGAAATACCCATTTCCAAGATTATTTCTCACCAATCACAATATATTTTTGCTCTTGACTTAAACTTTTTTCTAACTCAGTTTGCTTAGCTGCCATGTTCATTTAGTTCTGTTTGTTAATTTTTTGTTGGTTCAGATTTAAATATAACCATAGTTGGTTTTTCACACAAGCAGATATTTTAGGATGAAAAATATGCAATGTTATAATCATAAGATGAAACAAATATCTCAATTCTGGTATACTTGCTGTAGCCTTTGATGCTGGCATACTACTGTAGAGCTTCCCTCCCCTGGTCCCCTCACTCTTCTGTCTTCACTGAAAATCACAGGGCGTCTTTGTTACTCTGTGACCCAGGTAGTTGCAGGGTTTTCCAGCATGCTTGAGCTAGGATGCTTCTTTGGAATCGTAGCCCGCCCCATCTGGGGATCCTTTCGTGCACTCCCTATGGGTGCCCCTGTCAAAGTTTCCAGCCAACTCCAACCATGTTTGCTGGAATGAACATAAATTTTTATTAGAAAAGTACTTTTCTAGAGCTTGATTGATTTGGGAACTTACTTCAAATGCCTACATAAATATCTGAATGACAGGGGTACTACTTAAGTGTACATGTGATTTCATTCTTGACATTGGTGAGGAGAGTTCTTACATGTATGCCTGGTTCTGTCAGAGTTTCAGTCTTGTGCGCCTCACACCTCTACTATTCTCTTTCAGCCCATGATAAAGAAGTTCTCTCTTCTTCATGAATATCATGCTCTAACATACAGGACTGAGTATACAAAAGAAAGGTAGAGCACTGAAGAACAATTAGAAAGAGGACTCAGAGTGAGGATTGCAGTTAGATTGCCTGAGAAGTATCTGGCTCAGCTATTAATAACTGGGTATCCTGGGAAAATTGCTTTACCTTTTAGGACCTCACTTGATCCATGGTTAAAATGGGGGTAAAACAGGACTAGATACTAATGATTAAATGGCTTAGGGTTTATAAAGCCATTAGAAGAATGGTTGGCACAGAGAATGGGACATTTGGCTATTAAAATGGCCAATGGAGAAATAACCAGTTTATTGTTTCTAATGTTTATATAACCTAATAATTTGAATCTTTTTATATGTTTTTTCTTGGAATTTAACACAGAGCCTTGTGCATCCTAGTCAAGTGCTTTAACACTGAACTACACCCTTAACATTTTAATGTGTGAACTTGTACGAACAAATCAAGGTGTCTATATTTCATGCACATCTTTTATTTCTTGCTTTAATACAGTTACTAGACAGTGGAAAAGGTCATAACTGTTCATTTCAGTATCTTGGAATGGTTCTTAAAATAGACGAATACTCTTCTCTTCGCTGCGGGCCACTAGGTCTACCTTAGATGGTCATGGAAATAGAGCTTATTTCCTTGTTGTGTTGAGGAATTGCACAAGAAATTCTGTGACTTTTTGCCTGTAAATTCCTATAAATAAGTTTCTAACAATTTTTTAATGATGAATCATCGTATATATGTATATACATATATATTTCAGTAGCTATTAATATTGTAGGAAAATGTCTTTTCCCAAAACTCTCTCTTTTCTCAGGCCTGTAACATTCTCACATACATTTAAATAGCAGCCCTTGGCATTTAAAGGAGAGTGTCACTATCCAGTAAGGGACAAAGAGCTTGGGTTATATCATAGAAATATAGGAAAGTTACAGACACTTTTACCAGAATACATACTACCCTGTATCTGAAATCAGAGATAAACATGAAATAGATCGATGCAGTAACCATAACAGGATGATAATATAACCTACCTAAAGGCTGCCATTTGTAATAGCTTATACAGTGATTATAAGCACAGGAAAGAAGCTGTCTAATAAATCTCAAAATACTTTTCATAAAAATGAGATTTGTGGCCGGGCATGGTGGCACATGCCTTTAATCCCAGCACTCAGGAGACAGAAGCAGGCGGATCTCTGTGAGTTCAAGGCCAGCCTGGTCTACATAGTGAGTTCCAGGACAGCTGG
>NW_008348089.1:2946167-2947897 GCF_000622305.1 Nannospalax galili | reverse complement strand
AATAAATAAATAAAAATAAAGATCTGTGAATAAACTGATGCTACAACCATTTCAGTTAGTAGCTAAATCAAATTTTAAAAAGAAGCAATTGTAACTATTGGTTGTTTGCTCATATATTGTATTTATGTATATTTCAAATTATAAGAAGAATATTCATAAATTGATTCTAGTTCCACTGATAAAGCCATCCGTTCTTATAATGAGAAGTTTATAATAAAACAAGTGCAACTTTGAGCCCTAATCAAAAGAGGGCATTATTGGTAAAAATTATGATAGTCATTGGTCTGAGTCTTACAGATATGAAAACAAACAGCAAATCTCCAGAATGTCTAACTTAGAACCAGGAATGAGGAAGTGAGTTCAATCAGTGTCTTTTTCTAACTACACAGAAGGCTATCAGGGGCAGAGAGAGGAAATGAGATAAATAACATTTTTTTTTTTGGTATGAAAAGCCAAAGGGAAATGTAGGATTAATAAACGTACTAAAAAACACACATATAATATAAATGTGAGTGCATATGTATACCTGAAGGCTACATAACAAAAATCACAGTACCAAGCAAGGAAAATCATCCTTCAAGTTGTTGGTCACAGTAGCTTTTAAAACCCTGTGTCTTGGGGCTGGAGAGATGGCTCAGCAGTTAAAAGCACTGGAGGTCTTGCAGAGGACCCAGGATTGGTGGCTAACAACCATCTGAAACTCCAATATCAGGGGACCCAACACCCTCTTCTGACCTCTGTGAGTACTGCATGATATGAGTGCACCTATATACATGCAGGCAATACACTCATACATGTAAAAAATAAAAATAATGAATAAAATATTTAAAACCCTGTGTCCTTGCAGAATAGTCCACAAGCAACTGTTTTAGTCAACTTTAGGTCCCAGATGGTAGAGCTATGGCTTTGGGATGCTTGCTAATGATGAGAGCCATTAGCGATGGTCAGCCAGCAACATTGATAGGTAGAGAGCGGGCAGGAGTGAGCAGGTGGTGCGGATGGAGGAGGCACCGAGGCACAGATGGAATTCTCAGCAGGATACAGATTTATTTCGCACAGGACACGTTTCCCTTGGAGAAGGGGAAAATGTCAGCTCACAGGTTGTGAGCTGGGACTTTATATATGGGGGGCTTTAGGGTGTGGAAGGGGGGAATGTTTGGGGGAGAAATCAGGGACGGGGAAGCAGGTTCCCTCTTAAGATAAGAGGAAATCTGCTTATCCTATCTTTGGAGGTCAGAGGAAAGGCAGGCTGCTTCTCAGCAGAGTTTGTCCTTCTTGACCTCAAAGGTCAAGGTGCTTATCAGCTAAGTTCCCTTTTCCAGGCTCCAAAGTCTGTAGGTCCCTGTTGGGGAGAGGGGGGGCTGCTATTTGGAACCCTAACAAAGTGGGGTGGGGGGTTGGCTGGGGAGATGGCTCAGTGGTTAAGAGCACTGACTGCTCTTGCAGAGAACCCCAGTTCGATTCTCAGCACCCACATGGTGGCTATGAACCGTCCTTAACTCCAGTTTCTGGGGAATCCGATGCCCTCTTCTGAACTCTGTGGCATTGCACAACATGGGTGCACTCACGTACAGGCAAGCAATATACTTGTACACATAAAATAAAAATAAACAACATAACATTAAAAAAAGATGCGAAGTGGGAGTGTAGCTTAACTTTCATCAAAGATAGTAGCCTGTCTCAAAAAGACCAAAAAAAAAAAAAATAGAAGATATCCTTTTTATTTTTTT
>NW_008348089.1:2942630-2943624 GCF_000622305.1 Nannospalax galili | reverse complement strand
GGAGAGATGGGAGGGGTGTCCTGTCCATGAGAGGATGTAGGGGCAGGGGTGTCTGAGGCAGGGTCTGGAATTGAAGTAGAAGCAGATACAGGAGGGGTAAATGGGGTATTTGAGGTAGAAGTCAGACTTGGGGAGACTAGGGAGTATTTGGTAATGAGGTGTTTAAGATTTTGGATTTCCTTGAATAAAGGGGAATTAAGAGAGTGAGTGTCAGACTCAGAATGCTGAGGAAGGGAGGGGGAAGATTGCAGAGAGGGAGTTTGAGGCAGAGAAGGGAGGGGAGTTGGGCTGGCCCCTGGACTGGAAGGCAAGGGAGGGTATAGTGATAGGAGGGCAGGGGGAGGACTTCATTGTGCCTCAGGCTCGGGAGCGGGGGGGTCTTGGGGCTGGGTTCTGATAGGGGGCAGGTTATCAGCTATGGAAGGATCAAAAGCAGAGTCAGAGGGGTAGGGAGGAGGGAGAGAGGTAGAGGCCCTTGGAGTTTCAGGATCTGGTGAGACTGTCTTAGCCAGGAGGACCTGGTGGGAAGAACATTTGACACAGAGGGAGGGATTAGCATGGAGGTCAAGAAAGGCGTGGATGTAGGGTACTTCAGACTGCTTGCCGTTATGCTGGCAGAAGTTTTCCAAATCTTTTAAAATACTGAGGTTTAAGGTTCCAGTGTTTGGCCAAACAGAGTTATTATCTAGTTTGTACTGAGGCCAGGAAGTGGTGCACAAGAATTTTAAGCGTTTTGATCTGGTAGTCTGAGATAATCCTAGCTTTTTTAAAGATTTAAGAAGACAAGCCACAGATGTGAGACCCTGAGGTTTTGAGTGTTTGGTTCCCATAGCAACGGATTAGGTGGAAAGTGAAAGGAGAGTTAAAGACCTCAGCTGGTGGGTAGGGGAACAAAGAGAATCCTTTTGCCCTGAGGGGACAGAGGTGGAGTCAGAGAGAGAGAGAGAGAGAGAGAGAGAGAGAGAGAGAGAAGAGAAAGGTTTGGCTTAGGTCA
>NW_008348089.1:2940328-2941559 GCF_000622305.1 Nannospalax galili | reverse complement strand
GCTGGGACTTTATATATGGGGGGCTTTAGGGTGTGGAAGGGGGGAATGTTTAGGGGAGAAATCAGGGACGGGGAAGCAGGTTCCCTCTTAAGATAAGAGGAAATCTGCTTATCCTATCTTTGGAGGTCAGAGGAAAGGCAGGCTGCTTCTCAGCAGAGTTTGTTCTTCTTGACCTCAAAGGTCAAGGTGCTTATCAGCTAAGTCCCTTTTCCAGGCTCCAAAGTCTATAGGTCCCTATTGGGGAGGGGGGGAGCTGCTATTTTGAACCCTAACAAACATGACCATGGGGAAATGGTGGAGTTTCCTATAAGGACTGTCTGACTTAATGAAAATTTTAGGTAAAAACCTAAATTTGATGAGACAAACTCACTTATTTTAATAATTATTCATCTTTCACGGGTGGATCTAATTCTAAATTCCAAAATCTTGAAGGTGATTTTTGTTTCTTTTTTTTATTAATTTATGTGTATTGCCTACATGTATGCAAGTGTACCTATGTTGTGCAATGCCTACAGAGTTCAGAAGAGGGCGTCAGATCACCTGAAACTGGAGTTACAGATGGTTGTTAGCTGCCATGTGGGTACTGGGAACCAAACCCCAGTCCTCGGCAAGAACAGTCAGTGCTCTTAACCACTAAGTCATCTCTCTAGCCCTCATTTTTTTGAGACAGTCTTGCCCTTTAGTCCCAGCTGGCCTTGAACTCACTGGACTACGCTGGGTAGTCCAGGATGTCCTCAGGGGAGCCAGACAAAACGAGTTAGGAGAGGTTCTGCAATATGGTGTGTGACCAGCCAGTAGGAGCCAGCGTAGAAGGAAACAAGGTAGTGGGCCTGGAGGCTGAGATGGGCCGGGAATGGAGAAGAATGGAGAGGCCTAGATGAAGCTCAGAGTAGCTAGTGAACGGAGGGAGAGGGGAGAGAGAGGGGGGGGGAGAGAAGATGAGATGTTAGGGGAAGGCAAAAGATGGCAGGAGCGAGGAAGGGAAGGGAGCTGAGGTAGGGAAAAGGATTTGAGTGTGATGGGGAGGCAGGTCTGACTCCCAGGTGGGCGTGGACAGACACAGTAACTGTGCCAGGCAGTTCAACGGTCGCAGAAACCAGTGTTGTCCTGTGGCCTTGAGTGAGGTCCGGGAGTGACCGAATTTGATTGGAAAGGAGATGAAAAAGAGAACTGACAGAGGGTAGTGAAGGGGAAAGGGGAGAGAGAGAGGGGGAGAGAGAGGGAGAGAGCG
>NW_008348089.1:2925248-2939603 GCF_000622305.1 Nannospalax galili | reverse complement strand
TTCCTATAAGGACTGTCTGACTTAATGAAAATTTTGGGTAAAAACCTAAATTTGATGAGACAAACTCACTTATTTTAATAATTATTCATCTTTCACGGGTGGATCTAATTCTAAATTCCAAAATCTTGAAGGTGATTTTTGTTTCTTTTTTTTATTAATTTATGTGTATTGCCTACATGTATGCAAGTGTACCTATGTTGTGCAATGCCTACAGAGTTCAGAAGAGGGCGTCAGATCACCTGAAACTGGAGTTACAGATGGTTGTTAGCTGCCATGTGGGTACTGGGAACCAAACCCCAGTCCTCGGCAAGAACAGTCAGTGCTCTTAACCACTAAGTCATCTCTCTAGCCCTCATTTTTTTGAGACAGTCTTGCCCTTTAGTCCCAGCTGGCCTTGAACTCACTGGACTACGCTGGGTAGTCCAGGATGTCCTCAGTCTCACAGAGATCTTCCTGCCTCTGCATCCTGACTTTTGTAATTAAAGGGGTGTGCCACCACGCCCAGCCTAAAGTTGATTTTTTAAAAACCTTTTATGTATAATGCATTTGTGTAGTAAATGCAGGCATGCACATACCACAGCATGTATGTGGAAGTCAGAGGACACTCTCAGGTGTCTCTCTTCTTGTTTTTTCCCTCTGTGTGTAATAGGCTAGCTGGCCCAGGAGCCTCCTGGGACTCTCCTGTCTCCATCTCCCATCTCCCCGTAAGAGAACTGGTGTTACAGACATGCATGGCTTTGTATTTGGCTTTATGTGGATTCTGGGGATTTGAACTCAGTTTTTCCACATTTCAGTGGCAAACATTTTATCTATCTCATTGTCTACCCAAACCACAGTTGATTTTTTTATGTCTTCAATAATTTAATTTTTAAGTCTCATATAAACACTACTTTGGTTTAGCAAAGACCTGTTCTTTACATCGTGTGGGGTTTCTTTTTCACGTTTCTCAGCTCTCTTAGCTTTTATGCTTGGTTTACGAAAAGAGAAACTTGATGGTGCATTTGAAGTTCTCCGCTTCAAGGGCCCTCTAACAAGACACTGAAAAATCAGAATGTTAGGTAGCAGTTTTCACAAATTTATTCACTGCGAGTATTTATTAATCATGGGCCCAAGTCTTGAAGATAGAATTACCCCAGTGATACTGGCAAAGTTGTGCTACTGGGGTAAGGGGCTCAGCGTGACAAGGGGGGAGTGGGTAAAGAGATGGCATATTTACAACACAGGTGTGATACACACACATGCATGTTTATGTATGGAAGAAGAAATTACTAAATCATTGAATTGCTAATATCAGAAAAAAGTAAAGTGCTTATTAAAAGTGTTTCTCTAGGCCAGATCTGCAGGCTGAATGACAACTTCTGGAAGTAAGTCCCAGGTCTTCAGCTCTATTCTTTCCTGATTCTGTTGCCCTTCTATATTTAGAAATTACTGGAACAAAGTAAACTCTTCTAACTTTAGTACTTTAGGACCCCTATGTCAAGAGAACTACAGACAGCATTCTGGAGTTGAAGATTTGACATAAGTTTAGCGAGATTAAAAAAGAAGTTTGAAGGAATTTAAAAAAAAAATTAAAGTTTGTATGAGTGTATGTCTGTCTGTCTGTCTTCTGGATACTACTTAAAGCTACATCCATTATAGATTCTGTCATTCTTAATATATAATTTCATATAAACATGTAGTCAGGCTGGCCTTGCTTTTTCAGATAAGAGAAATTGTATACCAGAAAATCATATTTATTTTGAGTATTATTAGAATGAATGAAAGTTATTTAATTAGCTTTTACACACACATACACACACACACATCAGTCAATAATATTTTATTATATGTCACCTGAACTTAAATTTATATTTGAATACATTAGTTTTTGAGTTTTGTGAAGCTATTTAACTTATTTTTATGTGGTGTGTGTGTGTGTGTGTGTGTGTGTGTGTGTGTTTCTCAAAGACCCCTTAAGAGAAAACAGCTATGTTGAGAGTTGCAAGACCCATATTTTCTCAACCTAGACATGATTTCATCAGTGAAAATTTGATTTAATGAGTGCTGCCTTCTAATGGCATTCTCAACTGGATGCCATGGAGATATGCAAATGAAGACAAAGACATTGTCCTCATTCTCAGGGAATTTACAATATAATAGGGGAACAAAATGCAGATGAAAAGATAGAACAGCACATGCAAAGATGACATGAAAACAGGAACAAATTAACGTAGCACAAAGCATCAGAGCTGAGAGCCGGAATGATGTGATGTGGGTGTTGAGGTAGGGCACAGCTTTTAAGTAGACTTAATGAAGACAATGTCTTTTAAGTAGACGTTTGAGAGAGACATAAATGGAGATCAAGAGGAAAAAGAGTGGGAAGACATTCTATTCAGTGAGCTTGGCAAGGTCTGTGGAGAACAAAGGCTCAGAAGGAAGAACAAGTAAGTCCAAGTGATTGCTGAAAGATACAAAACTAGCGCTCCTCCTAAACTGTCAGCAAAAAAAACCTGTGATTCTGCTCAAATTTGACTTTCATTCATCAAAACATCTACTTTACTTTTGTGAATGATAAGGAGATATGTTAGCAATGGCTCCACTAAGCCTCAGCATTCACAGAACACGGATCAATAAAAGATATTGAAAAGCTCTGGTGAGGGGGAAAAAAAGATGGATTTGTGGCCCAAATTGAATACTTTGAACCTAAGTTTGAAGTCTATCTACATAAGGCAGGTTAAAGCCGCACTGCTCTGCTCGCATCTTGATGTTTCTATCGGCATTATCACAGTGGAAGTAAAAAAGCACACAAGATACTTCACGTTTAAAAGATTACTCCATATTGGCAACTGATTGCTGCTAGGTGAATAAGAGCTGATCTTCCTAAAACAAAGGACTCTAGATAGGCTGAGTAGACTTCAGTGGATGGACTTGCGCTGGAGAACAGCTGGGGACACTGATGACACGTGGGCCTTAATGGCGATAACAGAGTGTATGGGCTCCAGTGAGGGGGCGGGGGGCACTATGGGAGGGTGCCAGTGGGGATGAGAGTATAAAGATGATTATTTGAGATGTTCTGTATGAAATACACAAAAAATTCAATAAAAACAAATTTTTTTATAAAAAGATTATTCCAAAGGAGATTTTGAGATTTGGGCTGAGAAGCCTGTGACTTCTGGAAACAGCATTATCCATCCATGCAGGACTTTGCTCGAGATCCTTTTTCTTCCTTAAATCTTACTTTTTAGCTAGCTTACACAATAGTGGGCTTTTTCATACCCTATGGATATTTTTCCCTCACTTCCCTGCCCCCACCCCTAGTAGCTCCCAGCTTTTGGACCACATGTGTTTTACTACCCTGGCCCCTCAAACTTTTCTCCTATGCCCCTACCGCACCTCTTGTGCCTTCTTTCTTGTTTTCTTGGCCTCTATGGGGAATCTAGGAACTCCATTGCAATAAAAAACTATGTTAAAAACAGAAAAATCCAGGCTAGTTCTTGTCATGCAACCCTGGAAACCTGAATCCAATCTCTAGAACCCATGTAGAGATGAATGGAGAGATCTGACTCCACACAGTCATCCTCTGCCCTCCACACACACCATGCATGTGCACCACTTAAACACAATAATAAATTTCTTTAAGGAAGAAAGAACCCAAATATACAACCTAACTTTGGCCCTTGGGGAATGGAAAAACAAAGAATAAATTAGGCTAAAAGTTAACGTAAGGAAGAAAATTACAAAGATTACAGTAGAAATAGATGAAACAGAAAGTCATAAAATGTCAGAAGAAAAAAAAAGAGTAAGAGTTGGTTTATTGAAAAGATAAACAAAAATAACAAATCCTTAGATAGACTAAGAAGACTCAAAATGACAAATTAAAGAAGGAACATTACAACGAGTAAAGCAGAAGATCAACCACTGATATCTCTGAACAAGTACATGCCAACAAATTGGATAGCTTAGAAAAAACAGGTAAATTCCACAAAACTGGTAAGACTCAACCATAAAGAAACAAAAGTTGAAGAGATGCATAATTAGTACTGATATCAAATAGTCAGATTTCCTAGATAAAGAGAAGCCCCTGACTTAATAGCTTCACTGGTGAATTCTAGCAAATGGTCAAGAAAAAGTTAACATTTATTATATCCTTTTTAAAAATTGGAAAGGAGGGGCTGAAGAGATGGCTATTGAGCACTGGATTCTCTTGCAGAGGACCAGGGTGGTGTTCCCAGCACTCACATTGCATCTAATGACCAGCCATAGGTCCAGTTCCAGGGGATATGATGCCCTCTTCTGGCTTCCTTAGGTACCATATGCACATGGTACATCTGCAATGCATACAGGCAGAAACTCATACACATAAAAATAAAATAAAAATTGAAAAGGAGGGAACACTTCCATATTCATTCTATAAGAGCATCATTACTATAATTCAAAGTCAGAAAAAAAGCTTTGTAGGAAAAAATATTACAAGCAAATATTCCTATGAATGTAAATGTAAAAGTCCTAGACAACATTCTAAACTTAAATCTCACAGCATAGTCAAAGGAATCTACATCATAGTCAAGTGGGATTTATCCTTGGGATGCAGGATGGCTCAATAAATGAAAACCAACAATGTGATATATACCACATTAAGATAATAAAAGATGGGGGCTGGAGCGATGGCTCAGTGGTGAAGAGCAATGGCTGCTCTTGCAGAAGGCCCAGATTCAATTCCCAGCACTCACATGGTAGCTAACAACCATCTGTAATTCCAGTTTCAGAGGAATCCAACACCTTCTTCTGACCTCCACAGGCATTGTATGACACAGGTATACATATACATGCAGGCAATACACTCATACACATGAAATAAAATAATAAAATATATTTTTAAAAGATAAAATATGACATGGTATGTCAATTAATGCAGTAGACTTGATTTTAAAAGCTGTCAACAAACTAGGGGCAAAAGAAAATTATCTGGGACTGGAGAGATGGCACAGCAGTTAAGATCACTTAGTGCCAAATTGAGTTTGGTTCCAGTACCCATGCCAGGTGGCTCAGAACCACCTGCAACTCTAGCACCAAGGGATCCAATGCCCTCTTCTGGCCTCCACACATACCTGCACTGACATGGCATGCACACACAGATGCACACATATACACATTTTTTTTATAAAACAATAAGAAAAAAAGAAAATTATCTCAAAAACTGAAAATATCAAGTTAAAAATATTAAATGGTAAAAAACTGAAAGTTTTTCCTCTAAAACATCAAAAATACAGCAACTAACTACTTTTGCTGTATCAATTCCATACAGTGCTGGAAGTGGTAGCCAGAGCAATTAGGTACGAAGAAGAAATAAAAGATATTCAAATCTAAAATTAAGAGGTGAAATTATCCCTGTTTGTAGATGGCATAATCCTATATACAGAAAAACCCTAAATATTCCCATTTATAAAACTATTAGTACTAATAAATAATTCAGGAAACAAAACACACAAATCTGTTGCATTTCTGCACAGTAATAAAATACCTGAATAGGAATTTAGGAAAGAAATCACACTTAAAATAGCATCACAGAGAATATAAAACTGGTGCTAGAGAGATGGTTCAGCAGTTAAGAGCACTCACTGGCTGCTCTTGCAGAGGACCCAAATTCAATTCCCAGCACTCACATGGTGGCAAACAACCATCGATAACTCCAGTTCTAGGGGAATCTAGTGCTCTCTTCTGACCTCCATAAGCATTACATGAAACAGGTGCACTTACACACATGCAAGCAGTATACTCATACATATAAAATAAAAATAATAAATAAAATATTTTTTAAAAAAGAATACAAAACTGCCAGGTGTGGTGGTGTGCACCTGTAGTCCCAGCACTTGGGAGGCAGAGGCAGGCAGATCTCTGTGAGTTCAAGGCCAGCCTGGTCTACATAGTGAGTTCCAGGATAGCTGGGGCTACAGGGAGACCATGTTTTAAAAAAAACAAAGAAAAAAAGAAAAGAAAAAAGAATATAAAACTAAGGAATAGTTTTAACCAAGGGAATGAAAGGTATTTCTTTATAGTTAGGGTCCAATGTAACCCAGGCTGACTTCAAGCTGGTGGCCTTCCTGCTCAACTCCCTAGAGCTGAAATTATAGGTCAAATACTTTTATGCTGAAACCTACAAAATATCAAGGAAACAAATCAAATAAGATACAAACAGAACGACATGCTGTGTTCATAGACTGAAAGACTTTTATTATTAAAATATCCATTCTACCCAAAGTGATCTACAGATTTAATTCAGCACTTAACAAAATCACAAGGGCATTTTTTTTTTACAGAAATAGAAAAAAATAATCCTAAAATCCATATGGAAATCACAAATAGCCACCTCTATCTTGAAAGGAACTTCCTGGTTTCAAAACTTGTCACAAAGTTACAGTAATCAAATCAGTATTGTACTGGCATACAGATGGACATAAAAGCCAATGAAACAGAATAGAGTTCAAAAGTAAACCAACAACACACAAGCAAATAATCTTTAGGAATTGTGACAGGAATTCACAGTAAGGATGCTTAATCTCAACAAAAGATGTGGGGAAAACTGGAGAGCTCCATGCAAAAATATGAAATTGGACCCTTATTCTGACCCATCCTCAAAAAATAACTCAAAATGAATTTTAGACTTTAAACTTACAAAAGCATAGGGGAAGTTGCTGAAGTGGCAGGTACAGGGCTCTAAGCCCAGTACTTGGGCCTTAAACAGAAGAATCACAACATGAGGACAGTCCAGGGCCCATAGGGAGACCTTGGCTGCAAAAGAGGGAAGGGGAAAAGCGGGCAGGGGGTGAGGGGGGTAAAGAGAGGGAAGGGAAGGGAAAGAGATCACATCATAAAGAACACAGGATAATTTAAAAGTTGGAAAATGACTTAAACAGGATTTCTCCCAAGAAAACACAGGATGGCCACAAGGATGATTATTCTTTTCTTTAAAAAAAGAAGAAACTGGGTATGGTGCCTCTCGTATTCCTTTTTTAGACTGAGCAGGCATTAGGCAAATGTAATTAATCTTCTTCAGCTGCTAGGAGAAAGTATGAAACGCCAATCAGCTTTGCATTAAGGATATAAATTGGTGTATCTTAGAAGGTCCCTGTACGAAATACAAAATTTAGACTCATTTAAATCAAGCAAGTTAGTAAGTCAATTCCGTAAGGGCCCAGCTAATTCTCTGGCCTGGAAGCCTTTAAAAAAGGAAGTAGCCCCAAGGTAAAAGTATTATAAAAAAAAAGTCAAAGACTCCTTCAAAAGACGTATCTCCAACCTGAACATCTTCAGACTGCTATTTAGCTAAGGGTAAATATCAGGAGTGAGTACAGAATTCAGTGATGTTCAGGAGTGTTATCTACCTAACCTGAGATTTCCAGACTAGCCTAGAAGAGGAGGAGGAGACAAACAGATGTCTCTTCACATGCCCCTAGTGTTTATTCTTCTGTCTTTGGATGACTTAAAAGTTATCTTGCATAGACTGTGTGTGGTGGTGCACACCTTTAATCCAAGCACTCAGGAGGCAGAGGCAGGTGGATTTCTGTGAGACTAAGGCCAGCCTGATCTACATAGTGAGTTCCAGGCCTGCTTGGGCTATAGGGAGGCCCTGTCTTAAAAAGACAGTAATTAACTGATTGATTGATTGATTGACTGATTAATTGATTGATTGATTGATTAAGAGATTAGAAATTGCAAGTTCTGAAGAGAAGTAAAGTCACTTAATCTTGCAAGAATCAAGCAAAATCTGGAAATGGAAGAGTCTATAATATTTGCTTCTTATAGTTTAAAGCTGTCAGATTTTTTTAGTCATTATTTTTCAAGGACAAAGCTATCTTGAATCACAAAATGATGAGATTAGAAAGAGGCTTGAAAATTAACTTTAGGATGAGTTAACAGCAGAAGAAAGATAAAAATAATTTCAGGATTCTCATTAATAGCATTACCTATATTAACAGAAAATGTCAACTCTTCTGAAGAAATACATCAATCATGACATTCATATGATTTCCTAAGTAGAATCTGAAGATGAATGGATTTAAGCAAGAAAGGATTATTACCCATAAAGTACAAAAGTACATCAAGCCTACACTGCGCAAAAAAGAAATTTACACTATAAGTTAAGCAAGTAATTCAAAACACAATACAGTGAGTATATAAGTTAACATAAAAGCAAGTTTATGAAACCAGTCTGCCAAATACAGCATCTTTAAAAAAAGGATGCTTCTTTCCTTCTTACACAGAATCCATGGCCCAAGCTGGCTAAGTGGTTTGATTTCACTCTTTGGTTCAGAACATCAGTTTCCTTCCATCTAGTCTAGATATTCTGCAAATGTATCACCAAAGTGTATCTACTTTATCCCCTTCCTAGACAGGTGAAAACACAATAGAAAGATGATGGTGTTGGTGTTTTAAGGCTAGGATCAGTAAGGAATGGGTGCTTTTTACTCACATTGCTTAGGAACTAGCTGCCAGGGAGAGCCGGAAACAGGTACATAGCTGTGTCATCACACGTGCTATAAGGGAAGTCTGGATTGATGAAGAGGAAAAAGCTTGCCTCTGTCATAAGATATAATCTTTTATGATTCAAGTCAACAAATAATCTTCTGTGCCTGTACCACCAAATTTGAGTGCACTGAGCACCCTCAAGCATTCAAGGTAGAGGACTATCCTAGTATCTTTCTGATGCTGTGATGAAAACACTCATCAAAACCAACTTGGAGAGGAAAGGGCTTTTTTTATCTTCCATCTCTCAGGTTGCAGTTTATCCCTAAGGGAAGCCAAGGCAGAAATTCAGAACAGGAACCTGGAGCACAGACTATGGACCTATGCTGCTTCCTGGCTTGCTCCTCTAGCTTGTGCTCAGCCTGCTTTCTTACATAATGCAGGATCACTTGCCCAGGGGTGGCACCACCCACAGTGGGCTGGGCCCTCCCACCTCATTCAGCAATGAAGAAAATGCCCCAGAGACATGACCACAGGCCAATCCAGTAGAGACAATTCCTCAGTTGAGGTTCTCTTTTCCCAGATATGTCAAGTTAACAACTAAAGCTATCCAGCACAAGGACCAACTTTACAACACAAAAACAAAAATTGACACTAGTTGAAAGCCTTAAATATCATTCATTGTATCAGAGCTTTCAGACCTAGGAATTAATATCACATATTTTGGGGAAACAAGTAATAAAACTGTCCACTGCTAAAGTTTTGACTCATGTATGCCATGCTAAGTGGTGATATTTTATGACCAATTCATTGTGTTATAAGGCAGTTAGAACATGAGGCTGACTAATTTAACCAAACCGTATATAACTATTTTCCTATTATTGACAAAATTATAAATACACTAATAAAAACATACTTTTCTTTCTTTTCATAATACTAGACATTGAATCTTAGGACTCACACATGTTGAACAATGCTCTACTGTGAAGCTAAGATCCCAAGCCCTGTTTATAGACTGTTTTGAGATAGGGTCACTTTATGTTGCCCAGGCTGACCTTGAACTTATTCTGCAGCCCTGGCAGGTGCTGAACTTGCAATCCTATTGTATCAGGTTCCCAAGTAGCAGGAATCACAGGCTTACACCACCAGGATAGGCTCACATCCACCTTTACTTTTCTTCTTGTATGTTGGGAATTGAACACAGTACCTCCCACACATGAGGCAGGTGCTCCACATGCTAGGCACATGCTAGGCAAGCACTCCACCAATCTACATCCTCAGTCCTCTTTTTACTTTTTATTTTGAGAAAGGCTCTCACTGAGTTTACTCAGGTTGGTCTTGAACTCACTCTGAAGCCTAAGCTACCTTTGAGTTTACAGTCCTCCTTCCTCAGCCACCTACATAGCTGGGGTTGTAGGCTTCCAGGCTTAGACCTGGCCTCCTACTCACTTTTGAATTAAATTGGCACTAATCTATTTTTCCACCTTGCCAGTTACAAAGCTTTCTACCTTAGAGTAAAACTTTATGTTTGCATTTTTTAGAATTTTCAAGTAGCTATCTTTTTAAAATATTCTATTTTATGTGTATGAGTGTATTGCCTGTATGCATGTAAGTGAACCCATGTCATGCAATGCTTGCGGAGGTCAGAGAGGGTATTGGATTCCCCCTAGAACTGGAGTTAGGGATGGCTGTTAGCTGCCATGTGGGTGCTGGGAGTTGAACCCTGGTCTTCTATAAGAGCAACCAGTCCTCTTAACCGCTGAGCCATCTCTCCAGCCCCTGAAGGCTTTTATCTCACACAAGCCTTGTAAGGTAAACAGGGCCAATATTGTATTCTACATCTTAAAGTGAATAAGAGGAATCTTCAATGCTTAGATGACACAATGTAGCTCCCTGGTTCCCACCAGTTTGTGAGCTTAAAGTGCCTTTCTTTTCTTTCTTTTTCTTTTTTTTCCTATGAAACAGTATATTTTAAAATGAAATGAAGATCTTTTTTTAACTTTTACAAAAACTTTATTGAGAATTTCATACATGTATATAAGATGTTTTGATCAAATCCATGCCCACTCTCTCCCCTCCAACATTCCCCCCCTTTGAAGAGGTACCCCTAAAATCTTTTAAGGATTAGATACAAGCTCCCAAATACTTCAGACATTTTGACATTATTGGCCTTTGGAACACAGTGTGTTGCTAACAGGCCAAAAGGACATTTTGACTTTTAGCCAAGAAATTGGCTACATTTCTTTGGGGTCTTTTTACCCTAACTGCCTAGCCAATTATTACCTCCTATTCTTATCACGCCGTCCTCTGAAGGGTTTACCAAAATTGCCAATAGAGAATAGGGACGCAGACCACTCTGGCTTCTTCCATGCTGAACAGGGATGCAGGTTGAGGCAATTGGAGTACCCCTTCAGTGGGTCTATCTAAAAGACTCCAAAATTGCATAACTCTTGTCTCTAAGGGGAAAAGAAAGTCCTTGAATCATGAAAAGGAGATGTGAAGGAGAAGTAAAGGCAAGAGTAATTAGCATTACAAGTTCTAGACAGGGAATTAGAAAAAAGAACAGAACAATTTTCGAGTCCATTGGAGTTTCTTGACAAGGGCTTCCAAAAGCATCCCTCTATTGGGTTCCTCCTCATTTTTCTTTTGTCTTCCAAGGCTGAACTAGTTGGCTGGGAAGAGTGGCTGGATACTCAGGTAAGGGTCCAGTGACCCTGCTTGGCCCTCCTTTAATGAATGAGGACAACCATCAACAAGCCCAATTGTGACTATGTAGTGATCAGGTTCAGCTGAAGTCATGATGATGGTAGTTATTTCATACAGAAGGGACTGCTGTATAGCACCATCTTATTAAAAGGACCTGGAATTTAAAAGGATTTGCTGCTAGGAGCCACATATGAGGGAGAACTTATGGCGTTTGTTTTTCTGAGTCTGTGTTACTTAGTATAACAGTTTCTAGATCCATCCATTTACCTGAAAATTTCATTATTTCATCTTTCTTTTCTGCCGAATAGAACTCCATTGTATAAATATACCACATTTTTGTTAACTACTCATCAGTTGGGCACTTAGGTTGCTTCTATCTCTTAGCTATTGTGAAAAGAGCAGAAACAAACATGGCTGTACAAGTGTTCTACAATAGGCTGAGTCCTTTGGGTATATGACAAGGAGTGGTATAACCAGGTCATATGGTAGGTTTAATTTTAGTTTTTTAAGAGTTCTCCACACTGTTTTCCATAGAGGCTGCATGAGTTTGCAATCCCACCAGCAGTGAATAAGTGTTCCCCTTTTTCCATATCCTCACGAGCACTCTGTTCCCCGTGGCCTCACCAGCATCTGTTGCTGCGTTTTTTGGATCATAGTCATTCTGAATGGGGTATAATGAAATCTCAAAGTGATTTTAACTTGCATTCCCCAAACAACTAAAAATGAACATTTTAAAGTATTTCTCAGTCATTTTCATTCCATCTTAGAAAGCCCCCTGTTCGGCTCCTTGCCCTAATATTTGTTAGGATTTTTTTATGTTTAGTTTTTTTAGTTATTTGTATAGCCTAGATACCAACCCTCTGTCGGTGGTATAGCTAGTAAAGACTTTTTTTCATTCTGTAGGCTGCCTCTTCACTTTTTTGATTGTTTCTTTTGCTGTATAGAAACTTTTTAGTTTAAGGAGGTCCAGTTATTGATTGCTGACCTTAATTCCTGAGCAATTTCTGTCTGACTTAGAAAATCCTTTCTTAAACCTATATCCTGTAAGTTACTGCCAATATTTTCTTCTAATAGTTTAAGGGTTTCCAGTTTCACATTGAGGTCTTTGATCCATTTGGAGTTGACTTGTGTGCAACATGAAAGATAAGGATCCAGTTTCATTCTTCTACAGGTGAAGATCCAGTTTTGCAATCACCATTTGTTGAAGATTCTGTCTTTCCTACATTGTGTGTTCTTGGCACCTTTGTCAAATATTAAGTGGCTGAAATTGCATATACTCAGGTTTGGATCTTCAGTGATGTTCCATTAATCTATGTGTATGTTTTTGTGCCAGTACCATGATGTTTTTATGACTATGGCTCTATTGGTATACTTTGAGATATGGTATAGTAACACCCCCAGTGTTGCTTTGTGCTCAGGGTTGCTTTGGCTATCCGAGGTCTTTTGTCCCTACATATGAATTTAAGGATGCATTTTTCTAACTCTAGGAAGTACGTCATGGGAATTTTGATTGTGATTGCATTGAATCTATATATTGCTTTTGGTAGGATGGTTATTTTAACAATATTAATTCTTCCAATACATGAATATGAGGCCCCCAGTGTTGCTTTGTGCTCAGGGTTGCTTTGGCTATCCGAGGTCTTTTGTCCCTACATATGAATTTAAGGATGCATTTTTCTAACTCTAGGAAGTACGTCATGGGAATTTTGATTGTGATTGCATTGAATCTATATATTGCTTTTGGTAGGATGGTTATTTTAACAATATTAATTCTTCCAATACATGAATATGAGGCCTCCTTTCATCTAGTGTCTTCCTCAATCTCTTTAACAATTTAAAATTTTCATTGTAGAGATCTTTGGTGTCTTTCATCAGGTTTATTCCAAGATACTTTAAATTTTTGCAGCAATTGTGAATGGGAGCATTCACTCACAAATGCTCACACTCAGGAGCATTTCCCTGTATTCTTTCTCCAATTGCTTGTTATTGATATATAGAAAGGCTACCAATTTTTGTAGATTGATATAACCTGCCACTATACTGAAAGTGTCGATCAGTTCTAAGAGTTTTCTAGTGGAACTTTTGGGATCTCTTAGACATAGTATCATATCTGCAAAAAATGATAGTTTGACCTCTTATTTTCCAATTAGTACTCCTTTAATTTCCTTCTCCTGTCTTATTGCTCTAGCAAGTGTTTCAAGCACTATGTTGAAAAGGAGTGGAGATGGTGGACATCCTTGTCTGGTTCCTGATTTTAATGGGGATTCTTACAGTTTTTCTCCATTTACAATGATATTGGCTGTGGGTTTGCTGTATATAGCTTTAATTATGTTGAGGTATGTTCCCTCCAGTCCAATTCCCTCTAGGACTTTGAACATAAATCCATGCTGAATTTTGTCAAAAGCCTTTTCTGCATCTATTGAGATGATAATGTGGTTTTTGTCTTTGAGTCCGTTTATATCATTAATGATGTTTATTGACTTACGTATATTGAACCATCCCTGCATCTCTGGCATAAAGCCTACTAGATCATGGTGAATGATCTTTTTGATGTGTGTCTATTTGCAGTTTGCAAGTATTTTGTTGAGAACTTTTTCATCTGTGTTCATTAAGGATATGGCTCTATAGTTTTCTTTTTGGTTGTGTCTTTACCTAGTTTAGGTATTAGACAGATGCTAGCTTCGTAGAAGGAATTTTAGAGTTTTCCCTCTATTTCTATCTTTTTGAATAATTTAAGTAGCATTGGTTGGAGGTCTTCTTTAAATGTCTGGTAGAATTCTGCTGTAACTACATCTGGGCCTGACCTTTTTTTAGTTAGGAGGCATTGTATTACTGTTTCAATTTCCTTATATGTTATGGGGATGTATAAACTGTTGATCTCTTCTTGGTTTAACTTTGGAGGTTCCCATGATTTCATATATCCATCCATTTCTTTTAGACTTTCAGATTTAGTAGCATATACATTTTTAAAATATTCCCTTATAATAGTCTGGATGTTTTGGGTGTCTGTTGTGATGGTTCCCCTTTCATCTCTGATTTTGTTCATTTAGATTTGCTCTGTCCAAAAGGTTAACTAGGCTAAGGGTCTTTCTATCTTGTTTAGCTTTTCAAAGAACCAGCTCTTCGATTCATTGATTCTTTGTATTGTTTTCTTTGTTTCTATTTCATTAATTTCTGCTCTGATTTTTGTTATTTCTTCTCTTCTGC
>NW_008348089.1:2924406-2924678 GCF_000622305.1 Nannospalax galili | reverse complement strand
CATGTGGGTGCTGGGATTCAAACCCAGGTCTTCTGCAAGAACAACCAGTGCTTTTAACCACTGAGCCATCTCTCCAGTCCAGATTTTGTTTCTTAATCCATTCACTTTAGCTTGTGTCTTTTGACTGGGGAGTTCAGTCCATTGATATTTAAGGTTATTTTTAAAAGGTGTATATTGGTTGCCATCATTTTGATTGCTGTTTGTATTCTCTGTGTAATTTTGTGTTTCCTAGATCTAGATATCTTTGTTTATTTTCTTTTGTTGACCCTAGG
>NW_008348089.1:2918033-2923907 GCF_000622305.1 Nannospalax galili | reverse complement strand
ATTCCTATGATCCATAGATTTGGTCTTTTCATGGTGTTCCACATCTCTTGCGTATTCCATTCCTTTGTTTTTTTAAATTTTCCATACTCTTTGCTTGAGTGGTCCAATTCTTTAACTTTATTCTCCAGTGTTGATATTCTGTTTTCCATTTCATTCATTCTAGAGGTGAGGCTTTCCCCTGTTGTTTCAAGTTGGCTTATTGAGTTTTGCACTTCTTCATTTCTGCCTGAGTTTTCTTCAATGTTTCTATCGCTTTTGTGAATTCATCCAGAAGTTTATCCTTATCTTCTTTTCACTCTTTGATTTGTTTGTTCATGCATTCTTTAAATTAGTTTAATTCCTTGATCATGTTTATTATTGTTCTTTTAAATTCAGTGTCCTGGGTTATCTCTAGGGGGTTCTCTTTGTAGGACTCTTCTACAGGATTGGTGGGGTTTGATGGGGATATAGTGTTTTGGCTTTCCATTTTATTATTCTTTCATTGTGGGTTCGGCATGTGAATTTCTTTTGTTATTTATGATTCTGATATCAGAATTAAGTTGAAGTATTTCTTCTGTTTGTATTATCCAGGTGCCTAGATCCTTTCTTTATTGGTTATGTAAAGCTGGTTGGTGCAAGATTTAGGTTCTCTCAGGTTTATTTTGGAGGGAACTGATGGCTTCAGATCAGCTATTCAGGGGTACCCACGGAAGCCCAATTCAGGTTCCAGTCAGGTACATTCAGGCTTCCTTCACCACGTGGAGGCAGGATCCAGGTTCTCTCAGGCAGTCCCATGAGTTGTCAACCCTGTGCCAGAGTGAGGCCAGAGGGGGGCCAGAACTCAGCACTCTTTGGTGGTCTGCTGAGATCCCAGCCACTACAGGGATGGAAGTCTGAACCCACCCTCTCAGACTGTCTGCTAGAATTTCAGCCTTAACTTACCAAAGCCAGATCTGCCCTGGGGCCTTGGGAGGGGCCTCATGAAATCCCAGGTAAGGGGATGGTATGGCACAATTAGGGGAAGCTCATCACTACTTGGAGGCAGGATCCGGGGCCTGTCAGGCAGTCCCCTGGGTTCTCAGGCCCTCTGGTAGTTGGAGGCCAGAAAGAGGCCAGAACCCCACACTGACTGGCAGTCTACTGAGCTCCAAGCAGCTACCCTAATGGAGGAGGTCAGAATCTACCATCTCAGGCTGTCTGCTAGGATCTCAGTCTTAGCCTACCAAAGCTAGATCAGCCATTGGGCCTTGGGAGAAGCCTCACAAAATCCTAGGTAGGGGGATGGTATGGCACAATTAGAGGAAGCTCACTACCACTTGGAGGCATGATGCAGGGGCTGTCAGGCAGTTCCCTGGGTTCTCAGGCCCTCTGGTAGTTGGAGGCCAGAGGGAGGCCAGAACCCAGCACTCTCTGGAGGTCTGCTGAGCTCCAAGCCACTACCCCAATAGAGGTCTGAACCCACCCTCTCCTAGAGTGCCTTTCTTAAATTTCATAAACCTACTACCACCCATCCAGAAAGTTCACACACAGTACAAACTTGAAACAATTCTTAGGTCCCCTGAGAAAAAGTAGAAAAGAAAAGCAAAATAAAGTCTTGCTCCTGATTCAGGAGGAAATCTAGTACCAAAGATTCTCAAAGCAAACTTCCACAAACACAAGTGTTTGTAACCTCACTGTGAGATCCAGACCAATTCTGTTAAAAGCCCACACTGGAGGGGCAGGTGATGTTAGGGAAAGAGGAATTTACTGCTTGGTTGAATTTACTGCTTGTAACTGATTAACTCAACTGGAGACACAGGCATCCAGAGATAGGGGCAAGTGCTACAGCCCCCCGAGCCTGACCTGTCTGATCTGTGTTGTGTCATGTAGGCATGTCTGCTTACACAAGATAACAGGGAAGGGTTGCGCCAGGCACATACCACCCACCCTTCCCCGATTGAGACACCTGAAGGGAGTTGTAACATTTTTCTTGTTTTAAAGTTATTGTTGAAACTATTGGTTGTATAAGCACGGGTTTTTGTGTAACAGTTGTGGGAGCCTATATAATCTTTACCTGAAGTTGCCTCGGGGTCGATCGCTCCAACCAGACCTGCATGTCTTGGAAGGACGGTTGGCCCCAGCTAGCTGGCCTAATAAAACTCTGCTTGATTTTTGCATCTCCATACTCGTGCATTTGTTCTCCTGAAGAGACCCACTGAGTCATGGACCCTAACATATTGGGGTAGTGGCTTGGAGCTCAGCAGACCTCCATTCGGGGGGAGGGGCTTCTGGGGGAACAAAGGAAGAATGGAGGCAGAGTTTCTTTTCTCCAGACAGGGCAGTGTAATTTGAGGGTCGCCCCCTCATGTCTGTAAAATCCAGAATAAAGCGAGAGTTGCCATCTCGTGTCTGGTCTCAGGTTAGTAATCCTGAGTGAGGAAGTCCAGGTTCGAGTCCCGGTACCTAGGTGAAAATCCAGGTAACCAGCCCTGGCCCTAGGGTCCAAGTGTCTCGGCCCTAGGAAGGAAGCTTGCCATCAAATCTGGCGCCTGAGGAGGAAAAAATCGAGCTGGTCATTCTGAGGCAGTCCAAGTGGACGCCATTTGGGAGAATCACGAGAAGTCTCAGGGATCCTGAAAGTGAGAGTGGTGAGTGCAGCATGCATCTGAGTGAAAGGAGGACCGGTCCTCACAAATGTGATTCAATGTGGTGCATGTGCTTGATGGTTGTGCTAATTGTCTTACTGGGGGGGGTCTGGTTTTGTATTTTTCTCTACGGTCTCTATTTTAAACCTTCCCTTCCTCCTTTTCTTTCCTTTTATTCTCAGTCTAAGTCTTCGCATGGGACCATTAAAGGCGAGAGAGGAATTGAGGTTTTCTGATCAGGGCTACTCTCTGATGTCAGCCAAAGGCTCTTAGCCCTCTTGGTGGACCCCGACTGCCCACACAGGTGGAGACAAGACCCCTTATCTGTATCTCCTTCTCCTCTTCATCTCTCTCTCCAGCCACTGAGAAAGCCCGCTAAAAGACTCCCATGAAAGGATAAGGGGGTCCCAGGCGTGAATCCCAGATAAATTCACGTCCCCTGCAGAAGAAAAACTGGGCAATGACAGGCACCCGTCCACAAGCACACCCACTGGCCATCATTGTTTAGAGTGGCATCTTCACTTCTCCCTTTTCATCTCTCTCTCTCTTCTGTGATCTCCACCATGGGTCAGACTCAGGCCACTCCTAAAGGTTTAATCCTCTCTCATTTCTCAGAGGTGAAGGAGTGGGCTTTGAAATTGGGCCCAAGCATCAGGAAGGGTAAGTTTGGCACTTATTGCTCAACTGAATGGCCCACCTTTGGAGTAGGTTGGTCAACCCAGGGGTCCCTTTCCCTGGACACCATCGGCAAGGTCAAGGCTGTCATTACCTGGCCTGACCCAGAGGGCCACCTGGATCAACTCCCCTATATCCTTTTGTGGGAGAATCTGGCAGAGGATCCCCCGTCCTGGTTAAGGCCCTTTTTGGTGAGAAAGCCCCATGCTTGCCCCAGTCCTGGTTAAGGCCCTTCTTGGTGAGAAAGCCTCATGCTTGCCCACCAAAAGTCTCCGTCATGGTCACCCAGGAAGGTTTGAAGTCCTCCAGTCACAGAGGCGGGGACCCTAGTGCTCCCCCAGTTCTCCCTGAGAGCTCCTCCCTCTACCCCCCTTTGCCCATTGAACAGCCTCCACCTTATGCAGCTCCATGAGGAGGAGAAGCCGAGACAGCCTATGGAGGGGGGATGGAGCTGGGGGTCCCCATGGGAATCCAGTGGTTGCCCCCTCCCGAGACTCCTCTATAAGAGAGGATAGACAACCTGGGGAGGTGGGAGGAATGCAATTAAGGTCTCGAGGAAACAGGGACCGAGTGGGGGAAGCTCCATCCTCCACCACAGGAGGAGCCGTGCCAGTTCTGCCAGTCCAAACGGTCAGCAGCCCAGATGGAGTTCAGCAGTATCAATACTGGCCATTTTCCTCTAGCGATCTCTACAATTGGAGGACCCAAAATCCTCCCTTTTCTGAAGACCCTAAGTGTCTAATAGGTTTGGTAGAATCCATTATGTACACCCATTGTCCCACGTGGGACGACTGTCAGCAGCTACTTTGTACCCTCTTCACAACAGAAGAGTGAGAAGGCATCCTGAATGAAGCTAGGAAGAATGTCCTGGGAGAAAATGGGAGGCCCACTACCCTTCAGCCTGCCATCGATGAAGCGTTCCCCCTCACCCGCCCAAACTGGGATTTTGGGATGGCAGAAGGTAGGGAGTGGCTCCGAGTTTACTGTCAGACGCTTATGATTGGGCTCCAGGGGGCTGCAAGATGGCCCACTAACCTGGCTAAGGTGAAAACAATTGTTCAGGGAGAAACCGAAAGCCCAGCCGTGTATCTGGAAAGGCTATTTGATGCCTATAGGCAATACACCCCTATAAACCCAGAGGCAGAGGAACACAGGTCAGCTGTAGTCCTCTCTTTTATTAACCAGGCAGCCTCCAATATCAGGAGAAAACTCCATAAGCAGGTCGATCTGGGGGAGATTTCTATTAGGGAAATGCTGCAACAGGCAGAGAAAGTCTTTAATGCTAGGGAGTCTCTGGAGGACAGGGAGGAGAGGCTAAGGAAGGAGGAACGGGAGATGCAGGATAAAAATAGGAAAGGGGACAGAGAATTTCAGAGAAAAGATAACAAGAAGCAGAGGGAGGAGATGGCCAGAATATTCTTGGCCGGAGTGAAACGAAACCCTGAGCCACCTCGAAGAGCAGGACCCCACCCATCTAAACTAGGGCGGGAACAGTGCACCCTGTGAAAAAGATATGGGCACTGGAAGAGAGAGTGCCCACAAAGAAGAGGAAGACAAGGAGGAGGGAACCCTATCAGGACCCCCCACCTGGGAGAAGGAAACTGACGGGGATGGGGCTCGGCACCCCTCCCCGAATCTTGGGTAACTCTGTGTGTGGAAGGGACTCCCACTGGGTTCATGGTAGATACTGGGGCACAATATTCAGTTCTCAATCAAGCTCATGATCCTCAAAATCCAGGACACACAAGCATAGTCCAAGAAGCTACAGGAACTAAGAGGTGCGTCTGGACCACCAACAGGAAAGTGGACTTGGGAAGGCATCAAGTTTCCCACTCCTTCCTGGTCGTGCCCGAGGGTCCCGCACCTTTGTTGGGTAGAGACTTACTCACCAAGATCGGGGCACGTATCCATTTTGAGCCTAAAGGGATAAAAGTCATGGACTCAGAAGGACAGCCCCTGCAGCCAGTACATGTGTTGTCTTTATCTCTGACTGATGAATATCGCTTATTCCTGGCAGCTCTAGAAAAGGGGGGCCAGGAAGAAATGAGCTCCTGGTTGCAGGAGTTCCCTTCCACCTGGGCCGAAACTGGGGGAATCGGCCTCACTAAGCACCAGCCCCCAGTTGTGGTCCAACTCAAAGCCACAGCCCTGCCCATTCGGGTCTGGCAGTACCCGATGCCAGAAGAGGCTAGGAAGGGAATAGCACCTCACATCCATAGACTGCTAGAAGTAAAAATCCTTAAACCCTGCGAATCAGCATGGAATACACCCCTGCTTCCTGTGAGAAAGCCTGGCAGTGGAGATTACAGACAGGTGCAGGATTTGTGAAGGGTAAATGAAAGGGTAGAGGACATTCACCCCACGGTGCCCAATCGATACACCCCACTTAGCCACCTGCCACCGTCTCATGTGTGGTATACTACCCTAGACTTGAAAGATGCTTTCTTCAGTGTCCCCCTTGCTGAAGTCAGTCAGCCCTTGTTTGCCTTTGAGTGGCAAGAACCAGGAGGGGGGAAGACAGGGCAGCTCACCTGGACCAGACTGCCACAAGGCTTTAAGAACTCTCCCACCTTGTTCAATGAGGCACTAAGCGAAG
>NW_008348089.1:2913649-2916519 GCF_000622305.1 Nannospalax galili | reverse complement strand
GGGAGAAAAGCCTGGGGAGGGAGGTTGGAGTAGGGACCGGGAAGGTAGACTGATCTTACCAGAAGTACTAGGAAAATACATGCTCATCAACCTACACAGATCCACCCATCTAGGCTGGAAGAAGTTGCTCAGTCTTTTTCAGCACACACAGTTGGTATTTCCACACCAGAACGAGGCCGCACGTCAGATCACGGGGGGATGCGAGAGCTGTGCAAAGCTAAGACCAGCCCCAAAGGGGCTCCACCCAACAGGTACCTGGGAGAGGGGGAGGGTCCCAGGAAGAAGTTGGGAGATAGACTCACTGAGGTAAAGCCAGGATAGTACGGGTACAAATATTTGCTGGTCATGGTGGATACTTTTTCAGGATGGGTGGAGGCTTTTCCAACTAAACATGAAACTAGCCAGATGGTGGCAAAGAAATTAATAGAGGAGATAGTCCCCAGATATGGGATCCCTGAGGCTATAGGTTCCGATAACTGTCTGGCTTTCATTAGTAAGGTCCTACATGGACTAGCCCAGGCTTTGGGGACAGATTGGAAGTTACATTGTGCCTATAACCCACAAAGCTCTGGGTAGGTAGAAAGAATGAATCGGACATTAAAGGAGACCCTTTCTAAATTGGTAATTGAGACTGGCAGTGACTGGGTGGCCCTCCTCCCCTTAGCCATTTTCTGTGTTCAGAACTCTCCCTATGTGCATGGTCTAACCCCCTTTGAGATAATGTACGGGGCCCCTCTGCCAATAACCTGGCGAGCACAGCCCCTGGGGGAAGAGAAGTCAGCCCCCGACTATTTAAATGTGTTGCAATCCCTTGCCAAAGTACAGCAGGAAATTTGGCCCCTAATCAAAGCACACTATGAAGGGGAAAGAACCCCGATTGTAGAGCATGACATAGTTCCAGGGGATATGGTCTGGGTAAAAAGACACAAGGTAAAAACTCTTGAACCCAGATGGAAGGGACCTCATGTTGTATTGTCTACCACCCCCGCTGCCCTAAAGGTTGACAGCATCCCTCCCTGGGTCCACCACACCCACGTTTGGAAGGCCTTGCCTCTCGAGGACCCCGAATCCTGTGTGAAGGAGTGGGAGGTGCGGCCAAATCCTGCTAATCCCTTAAGGCTACATCTGAGCTGGACATGAAGGGATCCCTGCTGATAAGCTCACTGTTATGGGCCCTCCAGAGAACAGTAGTGTCAGTGGGAGCTCGAAGCATCAACCCCCACCAACCAGTACGTCAGACATGGATCCTGCGGAGTGGTGACACCTATGAGGAATGGAACCGCACCTCCTATATGGCCCCATTGTGGAGCCACACCTCCCATATGGCCCCGTTGTGGACATGGTGGCCAGATCTGTATGTTTCCTTAGAACTTGTACTGGGGCAATTTTATTACCTCTCCCAGAAAAACCACCAGGAACTATAATATCATATGAAAAAACGGGCTTTGGTTGACTCATCATCCACAGTCAATTGCCAAGCTTTGAGGGCAAACGGGTTTTTGCTTGCCCAGGTTTTCGGACAGGTTGGTGGAGGCACAATTGTGGGGGTGCTGATAGACTCTACTGTGCTGAATGGAATTGTGTGGAAGTTAATGATGGGCAGTGGAGATGGGAGGTTTCCCCTGACCTGATTGATATGAGGTTTTACTTCTCCATACAAACAGTGGACAGTATCTCCACTGGCCAACCAGGTTAAAATCACCTTTACCTCAAAGGGAAAAAATGATAAAAGGTGGATAGATGGGCTGACATGGGGCCTGATGCCCTACCAGACACCATAGAGGGGGGTCCTCTTTCAGATCTACCTCCAGGTCGAGGCAGTGGTTAGGTCACCAGTAAGACCTAACCTGGTGTTAAATACCCCTCGTCTGATGCCCCAACCTCCCCCGCCTGGGTCTCCTAGGCCCACCTTCAAGCCATCAGGCACCACAATGATATCAGCAGCCCCAGCCACGGAAAGGCTGGGGATGGCTGCGAAACCACAGACTTCCAGCAACCCTATGTGGGAGATGGTGCTAGCTGTAGTAGAAACCATTAATCATACCACTCCCTCTCTCACTGACCCATGTTGGCTGTGCTACCCAGGATCCCCACCCTTTTATGAGGCTATCGGGATAAATAGTTCCTATACTCTCAACAACTCTCATCCCACCTATTGGGACGGGAGACCATGGGGACTTACTCTTGCTCAGGTCTTGGCCTCTGGCACGTGTGTAGGCACAGTTCCAACATCCCAAAGCCAGTTATGCTCCTCATGCAGTAACACCCCATGGGAGCAGGTAAAGTGGATTATACCCACCTTGGGCTGGTGGCTCTGTTCAAAAACGGGCCTCACCCCAGCCCTATCCGCCTCTGTATTTAATGCTAATAATGAATTTTGTGTGCTTGTGGCCATTCTGCCCCGGACAGGGACTTAGAACAGCTCTGGCAGACGATGTCGGACCTGGAGCAATCTCTCACTTCCTTATCAGAGGTGGTGCTACAAAACAGAAGGGGCTTGGATCTCCTATTTTTAAAGGAGGGAGGGCTACGTGCAGCTTTAAAAGAAGAATGCTGTTTCTATGTAGACAAGACAGGGGCAGTCAGGGAATCTTTGACCAAGTTAAAAAAGGACCTGGAGAGGAGGTGCAAGGAGTATGAAAGTAATGAAAGCTGGTTGGAGTCTTGGTTTATGCATAGACCATGGTTTACAACTCTCCTCTCAGCTGTCGCAGGACCTCTAATTATCCTACTGCTATTAGTCACAATTGGTCTGTGCATAATAAATAGGCTACTAAGGTTTGTTCAGGAAAAGATTGATACTGCCCATCTCTTGGTCCTTCGCCAGAAATACCAAGCCTTAGATACTTCTGAGGAAGGTTCCTCAGTCT
>NW_008348089.1:2879926-2913331 GCF_000622305.1 Nannospalax galili | reverse complement strand
GGCTTTTGTGTAACGGTTGTGGGAGCCTATATAATCTTTACCTGAAGTTGCCTTGGGGTCAATTGCTCCAACCAGACCTGCATGTCTTGGAAGGATGGCCGGCCCCAGCTAGCTGGCCTAATAAAACTCTGCTTGATTTTTGCATCTCCATACTCGTGCATTTGTTCTCCTGAAGAGACCCACCGAGTCACGGACCCTAACAGTGACTGCAGATTCACTGAGAACTGAGCATTCTTTGGTTGTTCTCTCTGTGCAGTTAAAAAGAAAGCTCTAACCAGTAACAAAGCTGGGGCTAAACGGAATTTACTGCTTGTGGGTTTTTTTGAAGATAGTGGAATACATGTATACATATGTGTGTATATACATATGAACTATATATTCTACTAATGATTGCTTATTTTCTATTTCAATTCCAATTTCAACTGGAGAAAAGAGCTTTTCCTGTCAAACCATTATATTTGAGCAATAATTCTGTTTCTTGGTTTTCAGTTTCTTACACTGACATCACTCCCCCCATCAGAAATTGCCTCATTTATAATATTGTTCAAATCTGGGTAGCAGAGTGAGTATTAAGCTACAAATTCTGTCAAGTGCCAATTGAGGGAAATGTTTTAACTTGAAGACTTGATCTCCCAGGCCTAAGGATGCTTACCACCCTTACTCCAGGATGAGTTGCTTGGATGGCCTTATTGAGTTATGTAAATGTGAGGTGAGCTGTACCTTCTGTCTTCCAGGAAGTTGTAACAAGACTGATGGTTTATTTGCTTAGCATTTTAGCAAAAGCACCTCAGTAGAACACTGAGGACAGGTAAAGGAATGTAAGAGGAGGCTTCAGCATTCACAAATGGATGGATTAGGGCTGTTTTACTCTATCAGAGAAGAAACTGTGTATAGGCAAAGGATAGCTCCTTTGTTGTTCTTAGCTTGGTTCTAGCATCCAGTGGCTCGAGTTGTTTGCCCTGAGCTTTGGGCTTCAGGACCCTCCACTCTTCTACCCTTCACAGATCTCACATCCTTCTGGTGACTGTGGCTTGCAGTCCTTGTAGCTTCAGCCTTCACCCTGGGGTCTTCACAGACTCTCACCTTCTGCAGACAGCTTCTCCATCATCCTTTGCAGTCCTAACATCTGGTAGGTTCTGCCCCCCAGTCGTTAGCTAGAACTCTTGAACTGCCTCCTAGCTGCAATTCAGTGTTGGTTATCAGAGTCCATAGCTTTGGGTGGTTCTCTGGTGGCCCACACCTGATATCCAAGCACTTGGGAAGTAGAAACAGGAAGATAAGGAGTTCAAGGTCAGCTTTTGCTACATAGCAAGTTTGAGGTTAGCCTCAGCTAAGGAGACCCCTCTCAAAAACAACAACAAACAAAAAAGCAAAACTTGTTCTTTGAGAGTAATCACTATGATTTTCCAAAGACAGACAGACCTCTGTGGCTCACCAACCAGTCCAGCTAGCTGAAATGGCAAACTCCAGGTTTAGTGAGAGACCCCATCCAAAAGAAGTAAGGTGGAGAGCAATTGAGGAAGACTCCCAATGTTGCACACACACACACACACACACACACACACACACACACACACACAAAACATCAAGAAGCATTCCACAGTAGTTATGACAGTTCAGGGCTCTGCGTAGTGCTCCCCTTTACTCGGTCTCTGGGGAAATGAACTTTGCTGTTATGGTGAATGTTCACTGTATCACATGTAAAGTCACCTTTAATAACACAGCATCCCTGAGACTGACCAGAGAGGTGGACTCCTCGCCACACTATAGAAATTTGGCTGGTGAGAATTCAGAGAGTTCTCATTCATTCAGTACTTGCTTGCTGAGCATTTCATCATGCTGGGCACTGGGCATTTCTCAACAAATAAAATATATTTACCTGTTTAAAAGTAAAAATTTGGGGGCTCGAGAGATGGCTTATCAGTTAAGAGCACTGGCTGCTCTTGCAAAGGACCTTGGTTCAGTTCCTAGTACCTATACTGAGGCTCACAATGATCTATAACTCCAGTTCCAGAGGATCTGACACCCTCTTCTGGCCTCCATGGACACCAGCCATGCATGTGGTAACCATATATACATGGAGGCACATACACACACATAAAATTAAAATAAATGTTTTTTTTTTTAAATCCTCACCTAACACTCTACTAGGGAAAGGCCTGTCTGTGCATTTGAATAGAAGCTCTGTGTGTCTGCATACCCCATTTTCCCAGCTCCATTGACAGGCACTGTATTACCAGTAGCCAGACTGCCTGCAGTTTCATATAGCACCATGCCCCACCCACACTTTGTTTGCATTAGTGCATGTTAGTTTTTGTTATTGACTCTATTTGAACATGGTAGAGAGATAGCTAATACCTCTTTCATAACATGTCATGTGTTCTGCTGTGACTCTGGCAGTAGGTCAGTTCCCTCCAAGCACCTGTCTCTAATAGGACAATCCAGCAGAATCCAGCAGATTCCATATCTTTGACCCTTTGAGGACGACATACCTTCCTCCTTGGATTCTCCATATCATTGCTACTCAGATCTTTGCTGCCTACATGGCCCTTATGTCTTCATATTCAGCACATATTTGCTGAGCACCACTTTTGTGCCGTGCACTGGACTAAATGATACTGATGCAAAAATCAAACGTGGTAAGCGCAGACCTTATACTTACAAGCTTGAGAAATAAACAACTGAATAAACAGATGCCTCTATTTTCTTTCCTTTTTCCTTCCTTTTTTCCATTTCAGATCTTGAGTGACAATGAATCTCTCATTCTTATAAGGATTTTTGTAATTTATTTCAAATCATCAGCTTTTGTGTAAAGGAATCCTGATTACATGCCACTGTATGGGCTTTGCTATACTGCAATGAATAGCTTTTGTTTTTGTAAAATACTGTGTTACCAAGAGTCTCCAGGCACATTTTCTCACCTAAAGCCAAGGTGAGTGTGGATATAAATATACAGAGACTTGGAGGCCTTGGGTATCGCTCTCTTCAGCCACCTGCTCCCATGGCAACAGGACCTATTAGAGAGAAGCAACCTTGTCACCACAAATTTAGGTCCAAATAATTTCATAGAAAAGATAAAAAGGTATGTGGCAACCCTATCTTGCTCCATCTTTTACACAAAATAACTTCTCAGAAATATGATCAGCATTTGAGACAGTGATTAAAAATTAAAAGGCCCTGAAAAATAGAAAAAGACTATTCATATCAGGATTTTGAAAGCTTAATGAAAAGTGAAAGGAAACACGAGGGCCGGCAAACTTTAACATTGTTTCTCACAGGAACAACTGACCCAAAGAATCAATTGAAGATTTAGATTATCATTAGGACAGTCAATGCAGTTCTACTCAGCGGTAAAGAAAGATGAAATCATGGAATTTACAGGTAAATGGATAAAAGGTTTGTCTTTAAGAATTTGTGCTTTGAGGTCCATGGGAAGAAACTCTGTCTGCAGTGTCATTTGTCACTTGAGGAAGAAAATCAAGTGTGAGTGTAGGTGCTTCACAAAGGATTTTAATCTCTGTATTTTCTCCAGCGTCGTTGTGTTGGTGGCAGAGGAGGCAGAGAGTCCTCAGTAGGCTCAGCTCTGCTGCAGCGCAGTCAGTCCACGTCTCCCTCCCAGCGACCTGTGTTCTCTTTCTCTGTGCTAGGTGGCAGCTTATGTGAATTGTGTTGAGTTCACTTGACTAGAGAAGGCTCTAGTGAGGTTAAGGCTGTGACCTTAACTCAATACAAGTTTCATGGCCCCAAATGGCAGCCAAAGCATTCCACTCATCACAATACACAATTGATTCAGTGACTAACTGAAAAGCCTCAGTCTGTGCTATGTGGGTGGATTCACTTTTATTAGATTTGACACAGGGCTTGTGATTGTTTCGCCAATGTGTCTCCTTCAAAGATTTGCACAGACTCTCTGACAATGCTCATGGACTGGTCACTGGATATTCAGCTTCTTTTAAACACTTAAAATATATGTCAAAATGTTTACAATCAACATTTACTATTCATTAGTTGAGTGGTGTCCACAGCAACACACACACACACACACACACACACACACACAAACTTTAAATTCTGTTTCTTTGGTGGGGCTAGTTCAGACATGGTCTTACTATGTAGTCCAGGCTAGCCTGGAACTCACCATCCTCTTACCTCAACTTCCCAAGTGCAAAGATTACTGACTTGTGCCAACAGGCCTGAGGCTAAAATGGTGCTTCTTATTTTGAAAGATTTGTGTTCATCTTATAGAGAATTTAGAATTCTGTATGACTATTTTGTGAATTTCAAAATAAAAATTCAAATTTTGAAAAATTAATTTTTGGAGTTAGCATTATTGGTAGGTAACAAGTCTCATTGTGTGCTTTTCTACACCTGCCACTGTACTGTGCTGTCACTCACCTGCTCCTCCAGCCTCCCCCACCTCCCTTCTGCTTCTCCTTCTCCCAGACCATCCCCAGTCTGCTTTCTTAGTGCAGGTATTCCTTCATCTTCTCTTTCTGCCCCATCCCTTAAGAGCTCTTCCTTCCTTCTCATGATCCCCTCTCCAGTTTCATAATCACACACACATGCACACACACATATGCACATGCAAACATATATACACATACGCATATATCTGTAACTTCAAATCTGAGTTCAGACAAAACATGATGATTTCCATTCCATCTATTTTCATGCAAATTTCATGGTTTCATTTTTATGATTGCATAAGATTCCATTATGCATATATTAAATATATAAATTTGGAACATATTCAAATGAAACTTTACTCAACAAATATTTATTTAACAATTATTATATGCTGGGCACAAAAATCTGGGTAAGACATAAAGACAAAAAAACTAATTTCATCCCTCTTTCTCTAATGAGGAGATGACTAAAAGAAATAATGTAGAGCGTGCTCCTGAGTGTGGCCTGAGGTTGACTCAAGATTTGACAGTGGAATACTAGGATTTAAATTTGGGGAGTTAAAGCCAAAGTTATGGTACTTTTAATTACAGACCCAGAAGCTAGGTCTGTGGTAAAGAATCTCTAATGGCAAAAAAAAATCAATTTACACTCATAAGTTTTGTTTTTAATGAATGTCCTGCCTTGCCAAAAGAAGAGTTCTAGAAACAGAGACTGTATCTGTAAACAATTCAGTATAAAAGGTGAACGATGATAAGCATTCTATAAATAACCAAGCACTGGCTAAGGAAAGAAAACCATATACAAGAACGACTTTGTCTTCAGCCTACTGCATTCTTTAAATTAAAAAAAAAATTTTAAACCTTTCATTTGAGATATTATACTTTCAAGAGGTTACATGGTGCGAAGAATTCCCATATAGCCTTCATCTTTCACAAACAAGATCTCAGATAGCCACAGCATCATCACCAATGAAATTAATAGAGTAGCTCCTTTTTATCCACCATTTGTTTTCCAGTTTCAATAACCTGTAGTCAACCACGATCCAAAGATGATTTTTTTAATCCCAGAAATGAACAGTTCATGATTTTTTAAAGTATGCACTGTTTTGAGTAGCATGGTAAGATCTTATGCCAGCCTGCATCTCTTCAGAATGCAGAACATGTGTTTGCCCAGTGTGTCCCTGCTGTGTATGATACTTTCCCATCAGCCAATTAGTAGCCATTTTGGTTATCAGACTGCAGGAGTAGCACAGTGCTTGTGTTCAAGTACCCCTACTTTTTTTAATAACCACCCAAAAATACAAGAATAACGATGTTAGGAATTCAGATATGCCACCAAAAAAGCCATTATAGCTTCATATAAATGAAAAGGTGGAGATCTATCGTATGGTAAACCCCAAATGACATCAAAAAGTAGATCCTGGACTAGCTATCTTAAGATTATCACTCACACATTTGCTGTATTGAGCCTGTCATTACTCCTTGACTGTATAAATATTTTGCTTATCTTTTCTAGGGGTAGGTGTTGAGACAGGGTCTCATTCAGCCCTGGCTGGCCTTGAACCTATGGTTTGCTGCTGTCTGCAGTTTCAGTCATCCACTGGGGGTCTGGGAACAGATTCCTAGCAGGTAAGGGAAGATTACTGACTCAGAAATTAACTTTACTACTATAAAACACTAATGCCTGGAATTTTGCCAATTTACCCATTAATGTTCTTTTTCTGCTTCTCTGTCAGACCCACTGCCATATGATGCATTTCATGTCTGTCCTTCTGTAATCTGGAACATTTCCTCAGTCTGTCGTTCATGATCTTTACATTGTTAAGAATGCTGCCTGCTTTTCTTTGGAATATCATGCAGTTGGGACGCTGACCGATATTTCTTCATGATTAAATTCATCGTTTATCGTTGGTGAAAACATCACAACAGTGATGCGCCCTCAGCATGTTACCTGGTGCACTAGGAAGTCAGCTAGTCATGGTATTGGTATTTTTACTTTTGATCTCTTGGTGAAAGATACTTTTTGGTCTTATCCTAGCAGCACTGTATAGTCTCGCCGAAGTCTACAGGCACACTATGCTTACTGAACAAACCCTCAACAAACCTTTGATCTGTAATTGGTGTCAGATTCACCAGAAAACAAACATAAGCACTTGCAAGCTATACAGAGTACATGGGCACATGTCTCCAGGTGATGTAAAAGAAGCAAATGTTTGTGCCTTGAGAAGGAAAATGGTTAAAGGAAAAGACCACCAAAGTGATGACAAGTTACGCTTGAAGGACAAACTAGTTTATCCCTGGTGAAGGAAGGAATAGGAGTTGGTGGCTGTGGATAAGCAAAGAGGAAGCAAGACATGCCTGAGAAAGGACAGGCTTCGGGCACTGTTGTGGTAACTCATGCCAAACCTAGCACTTGGAAGGTGAAAGCCAGAGGATCAGTTCAAGGCCCTCCCATTACACGCACACCTCCATAGGAAAAAATAAACAAAATACTTATACAATCAAGGAATAATGAGAGGAGAGGCTCGGTGCAACAAATGTGTACGAGTTATAATCCTAAAATAGTGCCAGCCCAGGATCTAGTGTTTGATGTTTTCAGGCCTTATCAGCCAAGGACGTTTTAATATCAGAAAACAAAATTCACCGTCTCTTTTTTCCTTTCTTTTAAACAAAGACTCATTTCATCCTTTCAGATTGTAAAGCCTCCCTTTGCCCAGTGTTTGTATGCTGCCCATGCTGCCTTCCCATCAGCCACCTAACAAGCCATCTTGGTTATCAGATTGGCTGTGACAGCAGCACAGCACTGTGCTCCAGGAGCCCTTATCTTATTTAATAATAACCCAGAATTTGAACTGATGGCAATGGAGAAGATGTGCCACCATGGAGATGATAACAAATTTGAGAACCTGTGAAGAATTAACCAGTCATAGTATTCCAGTTAAAAGATAAGATTCTGACCTGTAAAAAAGTCAGTCTATGGAGAAATTGTGTGGCAGTTAAGAGCGCTTGTTAATCATCCGAAGACCTGCGTTCATTTCCCAGCACCCACGCCAAGTGGCTTACAACTGCCTATAACTCCAGCTCTAGGGCATCTGACACCCTCTTCTAACCTCTGCAGTCACCACTCGTGTGCACATACCCATACACAGACACACACATACATATAAATAAAAAGAAGATAAAATTATTTTTTTTAAAAAAAGAGCCAGTCTAGAATTAAAGGTAAGCTATAAACACATTAATTATCAAAGGGGATGCTACTCAATTTGGGACCACCTCAGTTTCCAAAGTTGGGTAATTCAGACAAGAATAAAAAGCAACAAAATACATATGAGAAATATTTCATAGACAGAGCTCAGTTTTTCATGGCAAACACAGTGACAAGTGACTTGGTGCCTTGCCTTCATTATGTATATAGTTGATCCCATGCAATCTGTCACTGTAACTAGTTCAGAGGAGTTGACTATAATATCCAAAAGTACCTCTAAATTTTTAACAAATTATGTCTATAGAATAAGCTATTCTCAACTCAAATATTCCACTTGGTTTTAGTTATTGCTACCATTGCTTGTCAATACAGAAACTCTGCTTAAGTTATATATTCATTTTCTGATTGATGACAGATGCATATTTATTCTGCTTTTAAAAATATTAATGAGTCAGGTATGGTGGCACATCCCAGTACTCAGGAAGCCAAGGCAAGCAGATGTCTATGGGATAAAGGCCAGCCTGGTCTACCTGTGAGCTCCAGGCCAGCTGGGGCTACAAAGACATCCTGTCTCAAAAAGGCAGAAATAACAATAATAATAATAATTATAATAATAATAATAATGAGTGACAAAGGGAAGCAATTTGTTCCATTCTGTGATATTCTGATACTACTAGTATTGTTTTCACAAAAATAATGCAAAAGATAATATTATCTGTAAAAGACAGCAGGGGGACTGTTGGGTAACCTCAAGTAGCAAACCCCTGTGCAAGAGAGCCGAGGACCAGGAACCATGGGCAGACTACAGAAGCCAAGAGCAGCCCCAGCCAACAGTGGAAAGATGGGACTCTTTCCAGCAGCCCAGAGACCTTGAAAATGCAGCATTTCTTAGCCTCTGAAGAGGCCACAACAGCTATTGACACCCGAGTTCGGTTTGAAACCTGGAGCAGAGACTCTAATGCTGGCCCCTGTGGAAGTGGTGAGATGGAAGGTCTATATTGTTTATGACCGTAGACTTGTGGGACCGTGTTCTGCAAAAACTGGTGCCTGGAAGAGTGATGGTGCTGTAATAAGCACCTAAACAGGTAGAGCAGCTTTGCGCTGGGCAGCAGGTGGAGGCTAGAGCTGTTCTGAGGAGCATGAAGGGCAAAGCCTCAGTCATTTGAGCAGACTGGTAATAGAATTATAGCCTTCAAAGAAGCTGACACAGAGGCCTAGGAAGCACAAACCATGTTGTTGGCAACCACTGGGATGAGTCTGTTATGTAATGGCTGAATGTTTGGTGATGTGGTCACTGCAGTCACATGGACAGAAGAACTTGTAAGGTTCTAAACTTGGTTTTATTGCTGAGGAAGATTCTGAACAACACGCTGGAAAAGCTACCTGCTTTCTTTCTATTCCTTATAACAAAATGTGAAAGGAACAGATTGAAAGGTCAAATGGAAAACAAGAAACCATTACAGAAAGCCATCATGATGTGCATGCCTGTGATCTCAGCACTTGGTAGGATCAGAAGCTCAAGGCCAGTTTCAACCAAGTGGTGAGTTCAAAGAAAGCTTGAGCTACATGAAACCATGTCTCAAAAACAAAAAAAAAATCCTGAAAACCTGCCCAATTATGTTACCCCAAGTTACTAAGCATGAGTTCATGAGTCAGCCAGAGACTACAGTAAATTTTATGCTCAAGGTCTTGAATAACAGTCTGCTTATTTTTCCTTTACCTGCATTTGTTTCCAAATTATCATGGACTGAGTGACTTAAAATAAGAAAGTCACCCTCTCATAGGTCTGGATGTGGATGCCCGGAATGCAAGTGTTGGCAGGTGTGCTGTCTTTTGAAGCTAGGATGGCCTCTCTGTTCTCATCTCTCCTCATCTCTGGTGTCTGTGCCACACGCACATCTTCTTACAAGGATATCAGCTCTTGACTAGAGCTGCTAGATCATGTAATATGATTTAAACTTCTTAAGGTACTATTTCCAAATAAGGTCACAGATTCTGGCTAGACCTAGATTTTGGATGGCACTATCAATTCAGTAATTCCTTCACCACATATTATGTGAGGCAGTCATAAATTCTGTCCATAACTTCTGTCCCCTGAGACTTTAAGCCTTCGAGACTGAGACTGCAGAATTCTACCCAGGTTTTAGTTGCTCCTTGAAATCCTGAACTGGCCTGTGCTCAGGCAAATCACAAAACTAGAAACTCATCGTCATTACCTTCTTTCATGACTCATCACCTCCAGACTTCATTTTTTTTTAACTTTCACAAAAACTTTGAGAATTTTATACACGCATATAAGGTGTTTTGATCAAATCCATGCCCACTCCCTTCCCTCAAACATTCCCCCCTTTAAATAGGTAACCCTAAAATCTTTTAAGGATTAGATACAAGTTCCCAAATACTTTTGACATTTTTGGCCTTTGGAACAGAGTATGTTGTTAACAGGCCCAAGGACGTTTTGACTTTTAGCCAAGAAACTGGCTACATTTCTTTGGGGTCTTTTTACCCTAACTGCCTAGCCAATTCCTACCTCCTATTCTTATCACTCCATCCTTTGAGAGGGTTACCCAAACTGCCAATAGGGAATAGGGACACAGACGGCTCTGGACTTCATCCCTTTTTTTTTGTTTTGTTTTGTTTTGTTTTTGGTCTTTTTGAGACGGGGTCTCCCTGTAGCCCCAGCTGTCCTGGAACTCATCCATTTTTAAATGTACCCTGCCCATGTCTCTAGAAGCTCTCTGTTACTGTCAGTCTAACAGGACCTACTTTATCACAAACCAGACTGTATTCACCTGTTTTTCTAACCAATTCAATAGGGGGAAATTATACTAGAATTAACATTTTGCTGTATACTAAGTAATGGCTATGAATCATATTTCAAAATCATTTCTTTAGCATTTTAAATTGTTTTCCCATACTAAGCAGCCAAGTGTTTTGCTAACTAATAGTGTGCGTGGTGTCTGGTGAATTTAACATGAGTGAAAGCAGCCCATGTATTACTTATGTTCCAATTGCTCTTTCAGGTTCTATGCACACACCATCTCAAAAAGTCTTTGGATCAACAGTACAACTACAGCAATAGTTTTGCTGACGAGTAATTATCATTTTATGAATGTGTAAACTGAGACTCAGCAGGTTAAGTCATTTGTCTAAGCTGCATAGGTGGTACACAGTAGGATTTGAAAAAAAAAAAAAAACTCAGAGCATACAACCACATGCTGTGCTGTTTCTCAAAAGCACAATTCTTTGCCTCTGGTTCAATCTTTAGTCATTATTGACCATAGGAAAAATGTCATATACATGGGGTATTAGTCCAATTTTATTTCTTCAGTACTAGGAATTGAGCCTGGAGCCTCACACACAATAGCCAAACACTCTACCACTGAGCTGTATATACCCTACCCATCCCCTTTTTTTACTTTTTATTTTGAGGCATAATTTCATTAAGTTGCTCATCCTGGCCTTGAACTTACGCTGCAGCCTGGGCAGCTTTGAACTTGGAATCCTCCTCTCTCATCCTCCTGGATACCTGAGATTATAGGCCCATGCCAACAGCCCCAACCTTTGTCTGACTGTTAATATGCTGTTAATATTTTGCTTGATTTTTGAACTGTTGCATAAAGTAAATAAGTAAAAGTAAAGAAACCACTATAGAGTTTTATTCAATACTATGATTTCCGAATCAAATTTTATGATTTGTGAAGTTTCTTGTGTGATAATATATCTGAAATTCATTATATATTAAAGCAATCCTCATAAAGTCAGCATATTCAGTCTACTTGGTAACTGTGACATGTTATAAATTAGCATTAACAGAGATCAAGCTCTCTCTTCCCCTCTCCCTCCCCATCTCTGTCTCTGTCTCTGTCTCTGTCTCTGTCTCCCTCTCTGTCCTGCTTGAGTTTCTCATAAATGTGACACACTGTAAGAGAAGGACAAGCGTGTCCTTAAGCAAAATAGTTGCTTCCTTAACTTCACTCACCACGGCCCCGTAGACATGAGTGCTGTGACTGTCTTGACAGGTCCCTCTGCATGTGAACTTCCACAAGATTCTATTCAACAGGGGACCTAAGAGGAAAGAACAATACCCTCTATACAAGGTGGGTTTTGCATTGTCCCACACATAGCCTGCTGATGGCCGTGGGATGGCAAAGTCATCTTCATTAGACGGAATTTAATAGTGAATCAAAGTTCTTGTGGAGAATAGACTGATCTAAACTTTAGCCTCCCTTGGGTCCTGCTGAAAGATTAGAGGGAGAGAGTAAGGCCTTAGTGAGCTGAATGTATCAGATTGTTTTTCACTAATAGTTCTCTTGTAAAACTCTGAAAACCACCCACTTTAACCCTTCAAAAAAGAGAGAGAAACAGGCAGAGGGGGTAAAAGACAAAAAACCCTCAGGTAGTATACCACGGGCATCAGTTTCATTGCTCTTTCACAACGTGCTTCTATCTGGGCAGGGAGTTCTATGGTTTGGCTGCATACACAACAAAATTGCCCAACCAAAGTAAATCAGTTTCTCTGCTATGTTTGGTAGTCAATGCCAACTGCCAGAGCACTGCAACTTTAATAAAGAATTTACAAAATCCAACTGTTTTCTTCTAAGAAGTTGCAAAGCCCAAGCTCGCAGTGCAGGTCTTTGGTAAAAATCATCTTTAAAAACACTAAGAATCAGGAAGAGTTAACGGTGGGAGAAAAAGGAGGAGCCTCACATGAAGGAGGCACGAACCAGCACCTGCCTGGCAGGGTCAGACACAGTTAACAAGAAAAAAGGAAGGAGGAACAAGTGTGTTAGGTGATCTTTAGTCCAAAGAAATCTCTGTTGGACAACTGGGCATTTTGCTCCTTGCCTTTTATTCCAACTTCCTTTCAAAGCCTTCGTTAAGTGAAAGAGATGGTAGCAGCACGTCTATCAAAGCTCAGTTATCAGCTGGCCTATTCTTTAGTCTTTTGTGGATGCCTTATGATGTGCTGTGAGGTAACACTGGAAAGTCAATCTTATACCATCGATTGCACATAAATGTTAAAGAGTCTAAAAAAAAGCCACAAAATAGAAGTTGCTACTCTCCCAGGTATAAAGTGGCACTGATAAGAATTAACGTATCCAAAAAGATTTGCATAGGTTTCTTTTTCCTCTGGGGAGGAGGGCGGAGAAGGGACCGGTTTATTTTTCAGTGGGGTGAGAAGGAAGTTGTAAGGGAAGGAAGAGACATAATGGAGATGTTCCTGTGGTCAGCTCTTCAGTATTGGTTATAAGCATGCTGTCCAAGTCAATGACAAAATTAATACACACAGTGTTTGTTACCACTACAAAGAAATCTGCTTCCCTTTATGAAATACTTTTATTTAATAACCACATGATTAGAAGAAGCATTTCATTACAGTTTTAACATATTCAGTAACATAGTAACATTCCAGAGCAAGGCTCCATCTCTTTCAAAAGGAGCTGTAAATTTTTAGGTTCACAACTGAATTAATACAGTTATACAATATTAAACTCAGTATAAACCCTGTAAGACATAAAACTGAATGAGTTTTTACCCTTTAAAGAAGATCTCCATTTCATTTTAAAATATGTTTCCTACATTTTTAATGCTACTAACACTATGTTTGCACAGGTGTCTTTAATCTCTATGTATCTGATTATTAGTCACACTCGGATCCTTAGTACCTGAGTATGGATATAAAGTCATCAGGTAGATTTCACTGGTAATATTTATCACTTCTACTATTTAACATGCAATATTTTGATATTTAAAAATTCATACAAACTATTGAAAATATACCCTAATATACCTCACTTTAAAATCAAAGTTTACCTTAATCATACTTTTTCTAAATCTTGGCTAGAAACTAGTTTTAGAAACTCTTAAGGGAGTATGCCAAGTGCTGGAGAGATAGCTCAGGGGTTAAGAACCTTGGCTGCTATTGCAGAGGACCAGGGTTCGACTCCCAGCACCCACATGGTGGCTAACAACTGTAACTCCACTTCCAGGGGAATTGAATGCCATCTTCTGACCTCCACAGCATTGCATGACACAGGTGCACTCACATACATGCAGGCAATACACTCACATGCATAAGTTAAAATAATAAGATAAAATATTTTTTAAAAGAGAGTGTGTCAGAATCTCTAGTCAGAGTTCTCCTCTGAGATACTGAGGATGAATGAGAACAGTATTTTCAGAAGTGGGAACGGGATTAACAGAACAAGTAAGAAACCAGGCAGGAACTAGCAAAGGCAGGAACACATTTTTGGCCCCGAGGAGCCTAGGCAAGTGAAAGTCTGTGTTTGCAGACCACGTGAGACCCTGCCCATGAGAGGGCATCTACAGAACCAGAGGCAGGGGACTAGGGAAGAAACGCTGACCCCATTCTCCTGTCTACTAATCTCTTCCCATGGCTGTTGGAGCCAACCCCTACAAAAACCAGAAAGCAAGTGAGCTTAGCATCGCCGTCTTCACGACTCAGCACTGCCCTTTCATGGGCACAGGACAGAATGAAAACAAAACGGAGAAAATTGGTACTGAGGTTCTGAGTGCAGAACTCACAACAGGATTGGTGGAGAAGCTGTTTTCTTTCTACAGGAGGAAGAGAAAGAAAGCAAGCTCCAACGGCTCACTGACAAAGTACAAGCTGGCATCAGGGAAAGCATTTTAGAAAGGAAACTTAAAACTCAGATATATATTGTCTTTTGCATTATTGTAATCATAATACCAGAGAGAAACAACTTAAAGGAGGAAAGACACTGTGGCTCATGATTTCAGAGAGTTTCAGTCCATCGTGGTGGGGAAGGCAGGACGTAGCAGCCAAGTTCATGGCGGCTGGAATGTGTAGTGAAGGCTGTGCACATGGTGGACCAGGAAGCAGAAAGGCCAGAACCAGGCGTCAGGCTATGACCCTCAAAGGCCCCGACTGACCCACATCCACCAACTTGGCCCTTTCTCATACTAAAAATAGTTTCTCCCTTGGGGAATAAGTATTCAGAAAGTGAGCTTGTGGGGACATTTCAGATTCAAGCCATAACATGTGGGAAGATTTTTTTTTCCTCTACAGAAGATTTTGTCCATAGCAATACCAGATGTGGTCTGCTTTGCCCTAGCTAGCTACACTGGTCTATATCCTTATTTTGGTAGAGCTGTATGAATTATGATAGATTTTCCTCAAAATCACTTTTATCTGCTCCTAAAAATGTTTTCACACTGGGCAGTTTGTATACTGATTTTAGTCTGAGAATTTACTCTTAACAGGGCACAAGATGCAGCAATGAAGTTAACATTTATGAGTAAAGCTTCCTTTGGGAAAAGAACTTACACCCTAACATGCTGGAACTGAGAGGAACTTTTAAAATCAAATAAAAACCTTTATTTTACAAATAGGAGCAAAAGCCTAGATCTATTAGTCATTTTCCCATAGTAACACATTACGAATGTTTAGCAGAGTCAAGACCCAGCTTTTCTGAGTTCCCATCTGGCTTTCCCACCTCCCAGCACTGTAATTCCTACCTGTATTCCTACCTGTTATATGAAGGAAATAATTCCCTTTAAAAATTGCTTTTTAAAAATTCATTATATAAACTGTACTAAAAAGCTGTTGCTATCATCTTAAACTTTATTTCTTTTTCTTTTCTTTTTTTTTTTTTTTTTTTTTTTTTTTTTTTTTGGCTTGGTTCTTCAATAAAAATCATCTTAATCCTTCTCAGCCAAGGTGTGAGGCAACATCAGGACAGAAGGGGTGCCCTTGGGGACGTTCAGAAGTTCTTTATCTACCATATCAGCATCTCTCTGGTTGAGAGCCTGGGCCTTTAATGGCTACACTGGCTTTCTAGTCCTTCAGCATCTCCCTGTACTGGCTGTGTCTTGGATTCACAGAAATGATAAAGTAACTGTGCATTCAGACTCTTGGGCTCCCTTGGCTTCAAAAACTTTACTGTGTTGTTCTCAAGTCCATGAAAGAACTTTTAGGATTCACGGAGAGTTTCCTGGGCATAAATCTATTTGACTTTGGGTTCTCCTTTACCCTTTCACAACCTCACTCCTCTGGTTACTCCTCTGGTTACTCTGATCATTTCCTAATCCTGTGCCCTTTTTAATATCTGCTGTTTTGATCTGTGCAGTTTTGCTTTATTATTTTTCTCTGGAGTAAGCAATGACATGTAAACAAAGGGACCAACCTTCAAGGCAGGTGTATGCGAGCTGTGTGCTCTGAGATAGGTCACAGAGAGTCCAAGCAAATTAGAGCCCTTGCAGAGCAGCAGAGTCTCATCTGGAGTAACAGGTGTGTTGGAGGACAGAACTGTAAACGACTCAGTTTGAATGATGGCTGTTGATGGTTCTTTCTGATTTATTCTTGCAGTTCACCTCCTGGGTCATGCTATTTACATCTGAACCCAACAGGTATGCTCATGGAAGCCTTGAGTCTAATGTTGCACTTCATGGGGCATTGATCTTAAAACAGAAGACCGCCGAGTGCCTGCCACCAGTGTTCTCAAAATAAATGTGCACGTTTTATCAATGACATCATTATTCAAGGAACATAGGAATATAAATTATTTCATTTCCAGCAAAAAAGTATATGATAGTTTTAATCTCCTGTTATAGGTTATAAAAGTCAAATAAATCAAAGTGTATTAATCATATAGTATTTGGTATGTATTTTTTAGAAATTCGGGGGTGGAGCTGGAGAGATGATTCAGAAGTTAAGAGGACCCAGCACCCACATAGTGGCTAGAAACTGTCTTTAACTCCAGTTCCAGCAGATCCAGTGCCTTATTCTGGCCTCCTCTAGTGTTGTGCACACATGTTCTACTTACACAAAAGCAAAACACTTATAAAGTAAAATCTTTTTAAAAAATTTCCTCAGTCATACCAGGCACAGAGGCGCATACTTATAATCACTCAGAAGTAGAGACAGGAGGACTGTGAATTAAGGCCATCCTGGGTTATCTATATCTCAAAAAAATAGTATCTATAGCCAGAATAGCATTACAGGTTTTTAAAAATATTCATTCATAAGTAGTTTAAGTAAATAGACATATATCTTTATAAAGTGCCTTAGCTTACTACTTTTTTAAGGTACGTTAGACTATCTTTGGTTATTTATGTGTACATGCCTTCATGAGTTTATGGGCACTATGTGCATGCAGGTGCCTATGGAGGCCAGAGGACATTGGAGGCCCTGCAACTGGTGTTACAAGACATTGTGTGTTACCTGATGGGAATGGAGCCTGGGTCCTATACAAGAGGAGTAAGCACTTTTAACCACTGACTGAGCCATCTCCACAGGCCCCTCTGCTTTCTTTTTAAGAATAATATAAAGGACTGGGACTGTAGCTTGGTGGTAGACCACTTCTCCAAGATTCACCTGAAGAGTGGTCTCCAGGAAAGCAATGCTGGGAGATTTGGAGATCTTTATGAGGTTGGACCTAGAAGAAGATAATTAGGTCAGTAAAGGTGCACCTTCAGGAAGGATTACTGAGTTCTCATGAAAGTCCCACTTGTTCTTATGAGAATAGATTATTATTGAAAGACCAAGCCTGGCTGTTGAATTTCTTTGACTTCGTATCTCATTTCACATGCATTCATACCATGGTGCTGTCAGCCACGTTGTGATGTAGCCAAGCAGGGCCTTCACCAGAGGCTGAAACTATCAGGTCTCCTGATCTTAGTTTTTCAACCTCAAAATCTGTAAGCTAAATAAAGTCTTTTCTTCATAAAGTTCTTAGCATTAGGTATTCTGTTACAGTCATGCACAACAGACTGATACATATTAGAAATAGCTCCTCATGGACAAAGAAAATATTCTTCCTATAAATGATTTACTGAAAACCTATCTTTGGAGAACTATCCATTCTTACCATTTTCTACTTAGTGAATCTCTAATTTCAAATATTTGGTTAGGTAAAAGTCACAAGCATTAAATGTCCTCCTGGCCCTTCCATTGTCAAAGTGAAGCAGTAAAAATTCTATGGGGAAAGAATCTAAGCGAGAAGAAACTTCAGATATTTCAACCAGGAAAGTTAAATAATTCTAAGGAAAATGGCCCCACCCACCATCATGAAATGGTTCTTGACCCCCAGAGTTCACAGTTATGATGAAGCACAACGAAATAATAATATAATTCAAGGTAGATTGTGCACAAAAAGAGGCAGAGAAAGATTTAGAGTAGGAGAGAGTCCTATGAGAGGTGTGACTGAGAGAAGTGATGGGGAGGAAATGCCATTTGAGGGGGTAAAGCATCTGATCCTCATTGCAAACTATACATTCATCTTTAAAACATAGTCTATTAAGCTGTAGCTCATGTTTCAGTCACCTTTCTATTTCTATAACTGAATACAGGATGATGGTGTCTTGGGTTCCTTTCTGTCACTGTGATAAAATACCCTGACAAAAACAAGGTAAGGGAGAACCGATTTATTCTGGATCACAGTTCCAGAGGGGATACAGTCCATCATGTTGAGAAAGGCATGGTGACAGGAACGTGAGATCAGCCTGTCACACTGTACCAGCAGTCCAGGGGCAGATTGAGAACAGAAAGTAAGGTTGGGCTACTAAGCCTGAGGGCCTGCCCCCAGTAACATACTTTCTACATCAAGGGTCTACCTTCTAGAGCTTTTACAACATTCCCAAACAGCACCACCAACTGGGGACCAAATTTTCAAACACATGAGCCTGTGGGGAACATTTCACATTCGGCCCCTGTAGGCTTATGCCCATCTCTGATGCACAATGCATTCAGTCCAATTTCAAAAGTTCCCATAATCTTTAATGAAACACCTGCTGTTATTTAATACATTCTAGACATGATAGGGAAGCTACACCAATGAACTATTCCACAGTAGGGTAGTCTAACAAGATCTATATGACAAAACCAGTAGACATGTCAAGGTGAATGGGGAAAATGTCACAGGGTCCCATCTCAAGATGAAGTGCTACAGGCAGTCAATGGATGCTGAGGAAGAGAGAATCAGTTGTCTCCAGAAACTAGCTTCCTGAGAGCTTATCTAATCCCAGTGGGTAGCCCAAAACACAGGTACACATGAGCACCACTAAATGGACTCAATGCATTCTATAACTGTATATGTACATATGTATATTTATAAATGTATATGTAACAATAATGATGAAAGAAGAGGGAAAAATTGATAGGGAGTTGGGGGGCAGCATGAGAAGTCTTGGAGGGGGACTGGAAGGGATGAAAATAATGCAAAGACAGTACACATGTATAAAAGTCTCAAAACACCAGGCATGGTGGTGCACACCTTTGATCCCAGCACTTGGGAGGCAGAGGCAGGCAGATCTCTGTGAGTTCAAGGCCAGCCTGGTCTACATAGTGAGTTCCAGGACAGCTGGGGCTACAGGGAGACCCTGCCTCCAAAAGACCAAAAAAAAAGTCTCAAAATAAAAACAATAGTCCTAACACTGTTGAAAACTTCAAAGTCTCTTTACTTCTCTTAACTGTGAGCTCTTGTAAAATAAAATTAAAAGCAACAAATAACATACTTCCAACATGCAATGGAGCAAAGTAAATATTTCCATTCCCAAAAGTAGGAATGGTGGCATAGCAAAGAAAGAATAAGCCAAAGCAAAACCAAAACCCAGGAGGGAAAACAGCAGATCCTATAGTTCTGTGTCTTGAATCTGAGGCACATGATGGAATTATTTCCATGTCAAAACACTTAGACGGCTCCTCATTCTCTTGGGCTGGTTCCATTTCCTGTATGCAGCCTTCCTTGGCAGACATCCCATGGCTCTGGCATCTCCAGCATCTTAGGGTCTCCACTACAATTGAAGCCTCACTTTCATGGCTTCACACAATGGCCTCTCAGGGCCTCTTCCCAGGGACGCTGACCCTGCCACACACTTCTTGACCTCCACAGCTCTCTAAAACTGTGGAGGAAAAGAAAATCCATGACCTCCTCAATCTTGCATCTTTCATGCTTCCAAAACCAGTATTATGTGGATGACACTGCCAAGTTCTGCTGCCAGCTCAGGATGGGGTCTGATTTGCTGGGACCTCATTACCAGCAGCTTTTGTGTGCAAAGGCTGAGGAAAATGTTCTCTAGGCAGTTACTTTGCAAGAGCAAAATACTCCTTTGGTATTTGGGGCTTGCATTTTCAGGAGCTGCAGTCTTTGATTGGTGCGATCTTGCCCTGAGGGCACCTTTCCTATTGTTTCAGTGCAGAGCCAGAGGCTTCCCTTTAATGGAGCTAATCTCTTTAACAATTACAGCTGTTTTTCAGCTTAAGGCTATAACCTTAAGCTTCTTAGTGCCCTTTTCCTCTCCAAATTGCACATGTTTTGTTTCTTTTATCCCACTTGTTACTCCTTTTCATTGTAGACTTGTCCTCGTGGTTGGCTTTGGTTGTCAATTTGACACACCTGGGAAGAGGACACTTCAACTGGGGAATGTCCTCTATCTTATTGCCCTGAAGGCAGATCTGTGAGGCATTTTCCTGATTGTTGAGTAATGTGAAGGGGTCCAGACCACTGTGGATGGTGCCACCCCTGGGCAGGTGGGCTGGGTTGTATAAAAAAGCAGGCCAGACTGAGCACAAGCCAGAGGAACAAGTCAGTAAGAACTCTGCTTCAGTTCCTGACCCCAGGTTCCTGCCTTGAGTTCCTGCCTGACTTCCCTCAAAGCTGGACTGTGCTTTGGAAGTATAAGATGCAAAAAACCCTTTCCTCCCCAAGTTGTTTCTGGTCATGGTGTTTATCACAGCAATAGAAAACAAACTAGGACACCTGTATAAGAGGAATCAGTAACAGCCAAATCACAGCCTCAATGTTACACTGTCTTTCAATTTCCTCCACCAAAGCAATTAGGCTGCTACTTTTTAATTCAGGCTTATGCAGGTCCTCAGGACATGGGCAGAATGCAGCCATATTCTTTGCATTCTTTGCCAGAATACCACACGTGGTATTCTGGCCCCTTGACCCATTCCTGATAAAGTCTTTATTCATACCCTCTGAAGTCTCATGAGCTGGGCCTACACTCATTTCTCTCAGCATTCCTGTCTTCCAAGTTCATGCTTGAATAGCCCAGTAAGCTCTGCTTGCAGTATTCAAAGATTTTTTTAGCCCCAAGTTCCAAATTCTTGCACATTCCTTCCACAAAACATTTCCAAAGACCTAAAAGCCACGTGATCAGGTTTATTACAGCAATTGCCCACTCACAGTACCAATTTCTTCTGTTTTAGTTACCTTTCTGTTGCTATGACACAAATACCCTGACAAGGTGGTGAATGACTACAAGGAAATAGTGTCTTATAGACAGGAGGGCAGTTACTCATATGCAGTTCACAAGGATTATGGCAGCATGCACAAGTCAAAAAAAATTTCCAGCATTGAAGGGAGGAGGTAGGGGGCCCCAACTCTAGCTGAGGAACTATTAACAACTGATAGTTGCTGGGAGAAGGAGAGTCAGTTTTCTTTAAGGGTATGTCACTAGGTAGGTTGGTCAGGTTCCTGAGGATAGACCCACACCCAAGACCATTTGGAGAACACAAATTAAACTCAATAATAATAAAGAACATGAAATTGGGCAAGAGGTCATAAAGTGGGCATGGAGATGGGGGTATATGAATATAATCAAAATATATTGTATGAAATTATTTTTAAAAAATCAAAAAAAAAATTTTTTTAAGCAACTGAAGGGAGAATGGGTTTATTTGGGTACATTTCCAGAAGGGATACAGTCCATCATATCAGGGAAGGCATGATGTCAGGAGCGTGAGGCCATCACATCACCAGTTGGGAAGTAGAAAAAGAACAGGAAGTGGGACTGGGCTATAGAAAATCCAAGGCCTGCTCCAGGGGCACACTTCCTCCCTCGAGGCTCCACCTTCTGAAAGTTTCACAATTCCATGCAGCATCACCAAGTGTTCAAATACATGAGCCTATGGGGGACATTTCACATTCAAACCACAGCAGATGGGTAATTGATAAAGAAGATGGATTTATTGAGCTCACAGTTCTGGAGGGGACGTCCAAGGTTGAGTTTCTTCTTCCTGGTGAGGACCATAGAGTTGTGGGGCAGTGTAGAGTCTCAACATTGCTAGAGGGCACATATAAGAGACAAAGTCAAACTAGCTATTAAAACAGACACACTCACAAGATAACCCATTGGCCCAATTATTTGTGAATAGTTTCAGTCACCTTTCAAAAGTTCTACCTAGCCCCAACCATTAATCCCTCACAATGGGAATTCAATTTCAAAATGAGTTTTGGCAGGGCAACCAAACTGTAGCACCACAGTCCTATAAAGACTCACTGTAGAGTCTTGAAACTTTCATTTGCAAGAGGGTTGGAGTGAAGGGAACTAACAAGAAGTGGAGGTAAGATCATCAGAAATGCCAGTACTATGAATGTATACATATTTTCTCACCATAAAAAGCCATAAAATTCAATTTGCTGTAACACATGTAATATCTCCTTACCTTTATAAATATTCTTGGTCACCTCAAAATTTCTTGTCAACTAATAACTGCTCCAAAACCATGTGATCATATCCTTTAAAATAACAGTAAAAGTAGATATATACACAGTTGTTAAGGAAGAACAACACTCTTAAGCATATTTAGAAATGCAATGTAAGCTTTGTATTCTTATCTTTCTATAACTTATAATGAACATTATATATTTAATTCCTATATATTGTATGAACATAAAATTTCAGTAGCACAAATGTATGTATAATTGTATTAAATAGAATAAATTTATTTTTTGGTAATACTTTTCATATAAAATTGTAACTTTTACCCATCAAGAGACCTCAGGTGATATTTATAAACAAATCTCAGCCTCATTATTCAATTTTCCTTATCAAAATATTGTAACTATTTAATTAATTAATTTTAAAATTTTGTAGAGAATCAATTGCCACCTACATAACATCAATTCTTGAAACAAATATATTTTCTTTTAAGAAAAAAAGACAGAAAAAGAATAGCAACAATAGAGCATGTATTTTGTTTTAAGCCAGGCATGGAAGTGCCTGTAATCCAGCTCTCAGAAGGTGAAGACAAGAGATCAGGAGTTCAAACCATCCTCAGCTATATAGCGACTTCAAATTTGAGGACAGCCTAGACTACATGAGATCCTATTTCAGTAACAACAACAACAATAATAATAGTAATAGTAATAAAAACCTTAGTTTGTACAGCAAACTTTTTTGGCTTCTTGGGGTGCTAGGGATCAGACACAGGCCCTTATGTACACTAGGTAAGCTCTCTACCACTGAGCTACCCCCTCATTTCTACAAATAGTTGTAAACTGATCTGAATGCTGCTCCAGTGAGACATGCTAATTTTTGCAAGAAGGTTAAGAAGCCAATAATAACTTAAGCCACCTGGAAAGAAAGCTTCTGTTTGGAGTCAAACAGGTTAGTGTTAACACTGAATTATTTATGCTGATACTTCCGATCACAAGGCTCTCCTGTCTGTGTTCTATGACAAGGGGAAGACAGCTTATCTGAGTGTCCAGGTCAGAAAGGTCTTCCACAGATGTACTTTTCTGAGTGTCCTTGGGTACCCTGAGATAACGTCTCAAACTAGGCTTCAACTGGTATCTGAGTTAAGGTTTTCCCAGCTGTGGTACTTTCTCAATATCAGAGCAGGGGACCTAATGGAACACAATAAGATCAGCCACAAAATCAATGATTTCAGAAAAAGAAAAATAACCCATTTGACAATGTTCTTTTTGCTTATGAGTTACTGCTTCCCAAAACAGACACTGAAGACTGTATGTGAGCATACGTACTTTCAGCTTCGGAACAAAGAATGAAAATCTAAAAAGGTAAAAATGAAAATGTGTGCTGTTCTGCTGCAGTGTAACTCAGAGTTATAAAGGCCCTGTGAGCAATATTGAGTTTGTGGAGGCTCAATCGCATCACGAAAGATTTACCCTCACTCTGCAAACTCAATATAGGGCAATAACAGTCTATTACAAGCAGAGCAATACAACATCAAAGGAATGCTTAAAAGAACTAGACAGAACCTTTAAATCAACACAATTGAGTTATCTTCCCCCAGAGGAAACGTGTGGGAGAACTCAGAGCAGGGTTTTTCAAGACGTATTACTAATTTACCATAAGTTATATTTAATACACTTTAAAATGCAGTTTGTAATCTCTCTCCACTTTTTGAACACAGAGCAATAAATTAAAAGAGAAAATACTCCCGAACAGTGGGAAAGAAAAATGTCAATATCTGTATTCTTTGGGGGCCAGTGCTTCAAATAATTCTTCCACAAATAAAAAGGCTCACTTTTCCCAATTCCAGTGAGATTCTTCAAATATGAATCCATAGGAAACATGTAAAATTAGTCAACACTGAAATCCTGTTTAAATATTAAAATAAAACATTTTAGAAAAGTGTTGAAGTCCTAGCATGTGTAACAGGAGAGAAGGATTCCATTTAGCTTCTCTATGACTCTCACCAGTATTTTCCTATCCAGACACCTTCAGAAATGCCAGTAGAAGTTTGGAGATGTTTTTGGTTTTTGGTTTTTGGTTTCAGAGTAGGAGTTAAGCCAGGCATGGTGGCTCACTCCCATAACCTCGGCATTTAGGAGGCTGAGGCAGGAGGATTGCATGACTTTGCAGCCAGCCTAAGCTACAACCTAAAACTGTCTTTAAAAAATCAGGAAGGTTTTGTGATGGAATAGCAAAAGGGGATAGCAGCATCCATTGTCTTAGCATTCTGTTTCTCTCCACACAGTCCCAGTTTTAATCTTTTTTATAATATGTTTAGTCAACAAAATGTCATTATTTTTCTGCATATGAAAAAAATATTATTTTTCTACATATAAAACAAAGGCACTCCTGTCATAAATTTTAGTCTGATTCACTTACTTGCATTTCATTGAGCATGACCATGATTTTCACTACCTATTAGCTACTGGAATTTGCACATAAGAAACAAAGTAGTAACTTCAATATGGTGTTTGCAGAATAGTTCGTCCAGTTCCTTCCAAAGCTATGAGTCTTTTCTGCCTTTTATGCAGTAGGATTAGCTATCCTGGTTAATACCAGAAGAAAGCTTGCAAAAAGGTTTTCAATTCTAGATGAATTGCTTCTAGAATGGTTTTCTGTTCATGACTTCTGTGTTGGCAATGGAAACACACCCACAGCAGGTGTGTGAAACTGCCCGCAGCACATGGCACATGGGGGAGTTCTGGGCTTTGTCCTTTTGATATGGAATGGTTTTATTGGTGTCATACTGTAAGATTTCATAAGAAATCAAATTGTATATGAACTTATGCGTACATGTTTATTGTTAGAAAATATTTAATTCATGTTTATAATGCTTTTAATTTTATAATCAACTTCCTAAATTTCTTTCCAATTGACCTTAATGTCAGGACTGCCTTATTTGAAATTACCTATTAGCAAATCCTTTTCAGATATCCTGGCAGCTGTTACCTTTTTCTTATTCTTTCAACTCAGCCTATATGTAGTTCTCCGTGAGTGCTGCCTCCTCCTCATCATGACTCTATTAGTGAACAACCATTACGCAAATTTTTTTTTTTTTAGAGACAGGGTTTCACTATATAGCCGTGGCTAGGCAGGAACTCACTACATAGAACAGGCAGGCCTCAAACTCACAGCAATTTGCCTCCAGCTGCCTCCTGAGTGCTGGGATTTTTTAATAACATTGTTGCTTTTCATTTTCAGAGCATGTTGGGTTCTTAAAGCCCATCTAACTTCTTCATAACTAATACCGTGAATTTAAAGGCATCACTCTCATTGTATTTGTTAGATTATTGCTTGAACAATGAAAGTGATTTGGTTAGTTCTTGCTCATGTTGGCTAGTTTCCCTAACATTCCATTCTTTGAAACAACTGCATGAACTTCTCCTACCTCATGTTAGTGTGATGTCCCAGCACACTTCTCCGGATTTACCCTGGTTTGTTTACCTGCAATTATCATACCCAGCTCATTGGAATCACAGCTGTTAATCTGATTTTAATCATCACCCTGAGATAATTCTATCACTAATATCTAATAATCTTCTAATCATGTTCGATTTTAATCTCATATAAAACAGCCACAATGATATCTGTTCACTGCCTTATGTCAACATGGAGGTTAAAAGAATACTCAGGAGTCAAACCAGGGTTTCAATTCTTGAGTAACTAGGTAGGGGTGATGTGACTATTCCTTGGTTTTACTTCCATAAAACAGAGGTAGTGATTATATGTATGATTGTTTTAAGGATTAAATAAGATACACCTCATGAAATTCTAGCACTATGGAATTGAGCATGCACTCAAACAATGTTACTTATTCTTACTATAAAAATGTATTCAGAAGTGCTCTGTTCCCTTCCAATCAGTGTCAGGAGCATCATAAAGTTTTACTCAACCATAGATCCCACTGGCTATGATAAAACAAAATCAGAAGGCTGACTCTTGTGCACAGATTATAGACCCAACACCTGTCTCCTAACAGTAGTGGGACTGATACCAAATATCAATGAATGAGTAACCACCCTAAACAGCTATCACAGTCATAAGACAGTTGGTTCTATAGTCTAGACCTGTTTTTAAGAATTGAACCAAGTCACCTGCTGACTATAAGAGCCATTCATGGGAGTGATATAAAATTTAATGTTAATGATTATCTGTTATATGATGTTGTGTATATAGTGCTTCCAGGATCTGTTTGAAGGACATTTTAGTAATAATCCAGGGCAAGTTTTAGCATGAGGTATTTTGTTGGTTAGAATCTTCCAGAAAAGCAGAACTAATAACTTAGGCAGAGAGAGACAGAAAGACAGAGACAGGGTAGACAGTTATTATAAGGAATTGGCTCTCACAACTATGGGGATAGAGGATTTTCATGACCTGCCAGGTACAAGCTGTAGGCAAGGGAAAGCTGGTGATGTCCAAAGGCTGAGACCAGGATCACCAAGAGCAGGACAAGGTCAAAATCCCAAGGTCAAGCATGCCAAAAGAGTGATTTCAACCTTCTTCCATATTTCTGATCTGTTTAGGCCCCCAACAAATTGAGGATGCCCACCTATATTGAGGAGACCCACCTGTGTTGGGGAGGCTGATCTATTCAGTTCTCTGATTTAAATGCTAATGAAATTGACACATAAAATTAACTCTTACAGGGGCCAGTACCACTCGCTTTGACAATTTAAGTCTTGGACTTAAAAATAGCAATGGTGGGGCTGGAAAGATGGCTCAGCTCTTAACGGCTGAGCCATCTCTCCAACCCCTCATCAATATTTTTAATTAAGGTGCAGAAGAAAATATGGTTATTACAAGAGACAATTCATAATAAAAATGGCTTATCAGACATTTAAAGAACAAATAGATCGTACTCTTAGTGAAGCTTGACACAAAAATAAAGATTTTCAAGATTTTCTTTCAACATTGGGTCTTCATGTCCCCATTTAGTTCTTGAGTCCTCTTTGGGAATACTCTGCTCCCGGACTGACAAGGGCCTTCTCACCCCACTGCTCGCTCATCTAGCAGAAGCACCTTCCTTTTACTAGTGCAGGAGTGCTGCCACAACCATCTGAGCCGAACAATCCCAGCCAGGCCTGGTGGCAAATGCCTGGACTCCCAGCACTTCAAAGTCAGAGGCAAGAGAATACAAGTTCAAGTCCAGCCTGTACAAGTCCCAGGCCAGCCAGCAACTTCTAGTGAGACTTTGCCTCAAAAAACAAACAAGAAATGACAAGTCTAATTCTATAAATGGAATGGAAATGGCCAAATTAAACACTATCAGTATGTTCATGGTTTATTTAGTATATGTTTTATTTGGGATTGTGTGTGTTTATTTGAGTACTCTGTACTGTTTATTTCAAATACCTTGTAGACAAAATCCATATATTCTACTTTTCTTCCCTGTTTCCTCAGTGTTTTATACAGTGCTTTTCAAAAGCATTAAAATATTGGCCCAAAAAGTGAGTTATCTAAAATCCATGGCAGGATTAATGTGTGTTAAATTACTTGAGTGGTTTGGTTTTTTCACCTTTTCTGATTTGTTAAGGTTTTAATGGGGATCAAAACCTTTGAAAGATCAGTAATATTAAGGCATATTTTCAGATATTATACACAGCAAATGTGAGTAAGTAAATCAAAGAATTAATGCATGAGGACAGACAGGGCATCCCAGGGTATGCCCATAAAACAGAGGCAATTGATGCAAGCTCAGAAGTTCTAGTCATTAAGAATAACAGTCTTGGACTGAGAATGTAGCTCAATTTGTAGAGCTCTTACCAAGCATGCAGGGAGTCCTGGGTTGGATCATCAGCACCCATCACATAAACTAAGTGTAGAGGTACGTACTTGTAATCTAAGCACTTGAAAGGCTAAAGCAGAAGGATCAGAAATTCAAGGTCATGTGCTGCTATATAAAGACACCATATCTCAAAATGAAAGAACAGACATTTTGAACTTCTTTTTTCAATATTTTATTTATTATTTTTATGTGTATGAGTATATTACCTGTATGTGTGTAAGTACACCCATTACATGCAATGCCCTCAGTGGCCAGAAGAAGGCATTGGATCCCCTGGAACTGGAGTTATGGATGGTTGTTAGCTGCCATGTGGGTGCTGGGACTCAAACTTGGGTCATCTGCAAGAGCAGCTGTGTTTTTATTTGCTGAGCTATCTCTCCAGCCCCATTTTGGACTTCTTGAAGATAAAATAAAATGCAAGCCTTAGGCTGGGCATGGTGGTGCGCCTTTAATCCTAGCACTTGGGAGGCAGAGGTATGTGGATCTCTCTAGACCAGACTGGTCTACATAGTGAGCTCCAGGCCAGCTACAGGGAGACCCTGTCTCAAAAAGACCAAAAAAAAAAAAATTCAAGTCTTAACTTACTTGATTGATAAACAGAAACTATGTTGTTCATAAAACAAGTCCAGGAATGTAAAACTTTGGTGAAATGTGACTATTGTCTTCAAAGAATCAATTCTGAGCCACAGTAGTTGGGTCTTAGAAATGTCTGGGGTCCTGGACGTATAAGAGGATTCTCAGTTTGGAAATTACCTCCATCCAGACCCCAGACGTTCCACAAGCTCAAACTAATTCTTTGAACTAAGTTTGAGTGGCAAGTCGAGATTTTTCAATTCAGAGGCTAGCTGACCAATGGGTACCAGGCCAGCCTTAATGCTCTATCTCAGCCGCAGACTGTATCAGGCTTGAGCAACGATCTTCCCTCAATCACTTTAACCCCAGTCACTAAATTCTCAACATCCTTTGAGGTTTGGCTCGTATACTCCTGAACTTTTGCTCGCTTGTTCATCATTTCTCACTCATTCAGTCCCTTGCTCATTCAACGAAGATCTATTGGTAGGTATAGCTCCATGGTAGGTCACTTACTTAGCCTGTGCAAGATCATAGATTTTTATCACCAGCAACACACACACACACACACACACACACACTGAGGCAGACAGACAGAACACATCAGCATCAGATTCCAGATGCACCTGATATTCTTCGTGGTGCTTAGTGTGGAACATAAAGATCCTTGTCCATATAGTACCTAATTTCTAATAGAAGAATTTTTATGTTTTTATATCATCTTATAATTACATTTTTACATGTATCCTAAGTAGTTATCTCTCTCCTCTCCTCTCTCTCTCTCTCCTCTCTTTTCTCTCTCTCTCTCTCTCTCTCTCTCTCTCTCTCTCTCTCTCTCCTCTTGTAGCAAAGACCAGCGAAAAGTCACCTTTAAAATGTTTGTTACCAGTACCCGTGACACAGCCTGGCACTGTGCCATAAAGGAAGAGACAAAACATACTTTGCAGTTTGGAAGGTAATAAAACTTGAACTTGTTCAATATTTACATTTTGGTTACATATTGCTGCTTAAGAAAGTAACTCAAAATGTAATTGCCTAAAGCAGTACTTCTTTGCTCATAATTTTGTGAGTTAGAAATCTCAAAGGAACTCAGCAGGGCAGGTTACCTCTGAACCACATGGCTTCAGTTATAACCATGGTGGCTGGGGCTGGAGCACCCCCTTCTAAATGGTATCTCAGTCACACCTCATGCCTTGCAGCAACTCATCCTCTCCTGTTCTCCTTCCCTCTCTCCCTATCTTTTCACAAGTTCTCATCTTCCAGAGTTTCTCAAATAATTTGGGCTTCCACACAGCATGGTACTCTCAGGGATTCATACTTCTATTACAGCAGACAGTTTCTAAGAGGCAGACAGTACCAGGCCCCTTAAGGGCTGCAACAGGCAAGTTATTATTTCAGATAAGCTGTGCTGGTTAAGGCAGTCATTGGAAATGGTCAGTCGTCAAGAAGATAAAGCCCATTGCAATGGGAGCAGAGGAATAAGGGAAGGAGCATGAGGGCTGTGATTGTCTCATTTTCTTGTGCTATTATAAGAAAACACCTGAGACTAATAAGTAATCAAAATGTATTCATACAGTTTTGGAAGTTGGAAAGTCTAAGATCAAGGCAGGCACTGTAGATTCAATGTCTGTGTAGGCTTGCAACTTCTAGTGTCTTGATGTCTTCTTGTTCCATCTTCTGTTCTTCAAAGAAGTAAATGCTGTGTGCTCACAGGGCAGAAGAGAAGAAAGAGCAAAAGAGCCTGGCTAGCTCCTTCCGTCACCATCGTGTGTATAAGAGCGTTCACGAATCCTATTAGTGAAGGCAGAGCCTTTGTGGCCTGATCACCTCCAAGGTTCCCATCTCCTAATACTGTCACTGTAGTATTCAATATCAATTTCAGCAAGACACATAAACATTATTCCACCTCCTGTACTAAAGCAAAATACCTGGAGGCTGGATATTTTATAAAGGAGGCTCGTTTACACCCATGATTCTGGAGTGGAAGGCACAGGACTGGCATCAGCTTAGCTCTGGTGAGGAACTTTTGGCCACATCGTGGCAGGAACATTGCAGAAGGGAGAGCAAAAGGACTGGCAGTCTGGCTCTTTTGATGACATCCCTTTCTTGAGAATTAATCAGAGTCACACAAGAATTACAGCAAGGGCCTCTAAAGACAGTGCCGCAGTTACTTGAGGACCTTCTATAGGTGTGGCATCTTAAGGTCCCATTATCCCCAATCTCTCCACACTAGGGACCAGTTTCCTAACACACGAACCCTTGGGGAATAATACACTTAAACCACAGCTAACCCACATTAGCATTTGTTCAGCCAATGATATCATTTTTAGAAGATATTTTCTGTCATTTTTCATGGGAGTTATGAAATGTACTTAATCATGTGCTTAGTGAAACATACCAGCATTAAAGTGCAATTTAATTTGTTTTTTAACAGAATCCCTCCTACTAGCTCAATGATTTAATTTAAAATACTAAGTAAATGGATGAAGGCACTTGCTACCAAGCCTGAGGACCTGAGTTCCATCTCTGGGACCCACATGGTAGAAGGAGAGAACTGACTTCCTTAAGTTGTCCTCTGACCTCCACACATGTCCATTGACCTACACACTTGTGTGCAGAGAGGCGGGGGTGGGGGGAAGAGAGAGAGAGAGAGAGAGAGAGACAGAGAGACAGAGAGACAGAGAGACAGAGAGACAGAGAGACAGAGAGACAGAGAGAGAGAAATAGTAAGTGTAAAATACTAAGTAATCGGGCATGGTGGCGTGACCTTTAATCCCAGCACTTGGGAGGCAGAGGCAGGCAGATCTCTGTAAGTTCAAGGCCAGCCTGGTCTACATAGTGAGTTCCTGGCCAACGAGATTCCGTCTCAAGAAGACCAAAAAAAAAAAAAAAAAAGTAAATGATTATTAAAAACAATGACCAAGCAAGACTCCTAAAAACACCTAATAATATTTTTAGAGAAATACATTAAAGCTAGTAAAGAGGGCTAAAAAGTCTAAAATTCAAAATCTTAAACACAAATAAGAGTTGCATGTTTTATTTAGTTCTCAGATACACATTTTTCATTCATGTTTAATAAAACTATATTGTTCCTAGTTACCATTTTCCTTACTATACACAATTCTTAATGTTTTTCTTGACTCAGACTGATCTGAGAAAGTTCTGCCAATCAGTTCCAACAAAGACTTGGATACGTGTTCTTTCATTTTTCTCAGCCCCTCTCATAACATGGCAAATTAGTGTACTGATTTTCCCTAATGGATTGTAAATCACCGGGGAATTCAGCTATTTAGAAGGAAAACTGTCCACCCATTCGGTTAATATTTGTGTTTCTTGGGAAATGAGGATTATGAATATTCAATTATGATTTTATGATTTTTTTCATATTTATGTCTTAATATAGCTCATGATTGTACAGCAAATTTCCCAATGTTCTGTGTTCTATAAATACACTACAGTGTATACAAGATTACTATTTTACATTTAAAGTCATTATCTATGCACTTTTAGTAATCCAGCCTGGCACTCATAATTTATTATGATCTGAATTGGTGTGAGTTCATTAGTTCATACTGTTAGAAGCCTGATTACTTATCCATATGTACTAGAAGTCTGCTATTAGTATTATACATAGAAAGGAATTGCCAAAATGTAGATACAGAAATTATGGTTTACCTGAAGTTGAAAATGTCTTTGTTTGCAATTTTCCTCAATCAAAAATTCAAATTAAATGTAAGTTTTGTTTCCTTAGAAAGTTACTGAACTCTCTCTACTGAAAAAAAAGAAAAAAGAAAAAAAACACTCCTGACACAGACTTTTTCAAACATCAGATTAAAGCTGGACATGGTGGCACATGCCTTTAGTTCTAGCACTTGGGAGGCAGAGGCAGGTGGATCTCTGTGAGTTCGAGGCCAGCCTGATCTACACAGCAAGTTCTAGGCCAGCTGGGGCTACAGGGAGACCCTGTCTCAAAAAGACCAAAAAAAAAAAATCAAATTAAGAAATAGGAAATACATATCTGAAAGTCAAATTGGATGACAGGTGTAGCAACTCAATGCCAGAATCTGTTCCCACTCTGTTTCTACACATTGCAGGCAGGACCACAGGAGTCATGCTTGCTGAAGTGACTCCATTGTGAACTCAAGGACAGACTGTAGTAACAAGTGTCATCATGTCTAAATGAACTCATGCTTTCTGTATGCAAACTTTAATAGAGGATACCATAGACCCAGTCAGCAATTTTCTAAGAGTACCCCAAAACTAAACTTCTGGTGGTAACTAAACCACAAAGTAAAGTAAATCTAGATTGCCAGACATGAACTCTTCCTCTTATACTGCTTCACAAAGACTCAATCAAAAAAATAGTAGCTAGATATTTATTTATCTTTCACTATATTAAAATCTAAGCTTGAGGTTAGGGAGATGGCTCAGTGGATAAAGTGCTTCTAATGCAAGCACAAGGATCTGAGTTCAGATCCCCAGTACCCACATATAAAGGTGGGCACAGCAGCAGGCAGGCACCTGCAATCCCAGCACTGGGAAGGTGGATTAAAAGGCTTGTTGGTCAATGGGTATAGCCAAATTAGAGAATTCTAGGTAAAGTGAAGGACTCCGTCTGTAAAAAAAAAAAAAAAAAAAAAGTGTTGAAGGAGGAACTTACAGCATTCCAAGAGCCAAGAAGGAATGCCAGAATCTAGACACAATCAGTATATCCACCCAGCAGATCTCTCTCCTTTTAGATCTATCTCATCTTTGTATAATATCCACTGTCATTCTAGGGAGCCAGCTTGGTCCCACTCTGGTTTTGTTTATAATGCTTCTCTTTTTTGTTTTGTTTTGTTTTTTTTTTGTTTTGTTTTGTTTTTAATTTTTAAAAATGATTTCTTTAACTGGTCTTTTTGAGACAGGGTTTTCCTGTAGCCCCAGCTGTCCTGGAACTCACTATGTAGACCAGGCTGGCCTTG
>NW_008348089.1:2872233-2872481 GCF_000622305.1 Nannospalax galili | reverse complement strand
AGAGGGTGCAAGTTTCTAGGTTCACAGTTAAATTAATACAGTTATACAATATTGACCTCAGTATAAGCCCTGTAAGGCATAAAATTGAATGAGGTTTTTTTATGCTTTGAAGAATTATTTTTCTAATCATTATACATTTTAAAATTTTTAATAACTACATTATTAGAAGCTTTTCACTACAACTTTAACATATTCAGTAACACACTCCAGAGCAACAGTACATCTCTTTCACAAGTGGATGAAAGTTT
>NW_008348089.1:2861882-2871440 GCF_000622305.1 Nannospalax galili | reverse complement strand
TTGAGACAGGGTCTCTCTGTAGCCCCAGCTGGCCTGGAACTCACTATGTAGATCAAACTGGCCTCAAACTCACAGAGATTCGCCTGCCTCTGTCTCCCAAGTGCTGGGACTAAAGGCATGAGCCACCATGACTGGCCTTACTATGGTTTCCACTCCCAAAGAATTGGGTCTGGCCTGATTTGCATGATCTCTGTGCCTCAACTGGACAGGGTCTCTCTGTAGCCCCAGCTGGCCTGGAACTCACTATGTAGATCAAACTGGCCTCAAACTCACAGAGATTCGCCTGCCTCTGTCTCCCAAGTGCTGGGACTAAAGGCATGAGCCACCATGACTGGCCTTACTATGGTTTCCACTCCCAAAGAATTGGGTCTGGCCTGATTTGCATGATCTCTGTGCCTCAACTGTCTGAAAAAAAGGACTTTCGTGCATTTCCTGATGGCATATCTTTACCTCTCTTCAGTTTAGCCAAAATTCTCTCATCTCTCCCAACTTTTTTTTTATGTGTATGTGTGTATTGCTGCGTGTAGATAAGTGCACCCACATCGTGCAATGCCCACAGAGGACAAAAGAGGCTGTTGGATCCCCTGGAGCTTGAGTTACTATTAGCTGCCATGTGGGTGCTGGGATTCAAACCCAGGTCTTCTGCAAGAACAACCAGTGTTCTTAACCTCTGAGCCATCTCTCCAGCTCCCTCTCCCAACTTTTTGCCCCTATAATTCCCTCTTCTATTTATGATCCCTTCCTCTACTTTCTCTCTATAATTCCAATACTAATCACTAGGCTTATGGTGGTTTTTTAATTTTTCTTTTTTCTTTCACTCGTGTCCACAGTATCTAATAAATTAGTATACACAATACTACCAATATCCCTTTGCTTCCTAACATGATTAGCTCTTAAATATGGGTAGAACTTTTCTGGAATGCCTCCTATCTTACCTAACCTTGTAGCCAAGGTTACTCTTATGTTTTCAGATCATTTAACATAATCTTTTCAATCTGCCATGTTCCCCTATATAATCAATTTAAATTTAAAATCAATATATTTTATAAAATCAATATATTTAAATCAATATAAATTTATTTAAATTTAACTAGCCTTTAGGGAAAAAATGTAAACAATCTTATTAGTGTGGGCTCCTCCTGTAATCATCCTTTATAAACCAAGCTAAACACATAGTTTTAACCTTAAACTATGTTTCCTATTTCTCCCTCATAAGCTCTCTTTGCCCTGGCCTAGAATAATGAAGGTATGTGCATGTTGTGATAATATCATCACTGAAAACAGCAACCTTGGAAGCTCTAAGCAGTTAATTATTCACAGTACATGTTGCAAAACATGTGGGCTCAGCTTGATAAATTGCTGTTTTGTAGGCTGTTCTGAGTCAGTAAGGGTCAGAAAAGGAAAATTCTTCCCTGGTAAGACAAAGTTCCTCATTCCCTTCCCTATACCATGCCTTGAGTTTTCTGTTTGAGAGACAGTGTATGCCCTATGTTCAAGAAACAATTCCAGGAGAAATCAGGAAATAGTTGGAGAAGAGATTGGGCTCACCATGGTTTAAATGACTTCAGGAGTTTAGGTTTTCTTCTTTTTTTTTTTTTTTTTTCTTTTTTCTTTCTTTGTTTCTTTTCTTTTTCTTTGTCCTTGGACCTACACAAGTGAAAGTGTCCTGCATTTTTTCCCTGGCTCTGCAACTGGGTCTTCCAGTGCAGCCTTTTTAGCTTTCCCAGCCTGGGGCACATCTTTTATTATTAAAAGTGCCCATGCTCTCTTTCTGGGTGCTCTGTTTGGGTCCAGAGCAGCTAAAAATTTTTTAGCCTTGGGTAACCCTTAACAAATCTTTGGCAGTGTCTAGCCCTGTGCCATTGCTGTGCCATGCCCATAGCTAGCATTCACTCATGCCTTAGGGGCCATCAATTTAGCCCCAGGTCCATAAGGGTCAGCCCATTCTGTCCTTGAGTACCACCCCCCTACTGCTTGTTTTCCTCTCCCTTCACCATCACCCATTGTTACTTGCAGCTCATGGCTTCCATCACGAGATGGCTCCCAGCAGCCCCTAAGTAGTCCATCCTGGGTGGCAGGCCCCGCCCCTCAGAGGAAACAGCCACCTGGTTCTTTCTTTGTTTCTTTTCTTTTTCTTTTTAGACGTGGTCTCCCTATAGCCCCAGTTGGCCTGGAACTCACTATGTAAACCAGGCTGGCCTTGATTTCACAGAGATCCACCTGCCTTTGCTTCCTGAGTGCTGGGATTAAAGGTATATATCACCTCCCACACCCCACCAAAACTCACTTTGTCTGATTGAATAAAGCAACACCTCATTGTGGCCCCTACCACACTTAAGGAGAGACTGCCTTACATTGACTGTTACTGTGTTATCATGGAGAATCTTGAGAGTGATTGTTGTTTCAGATATTATTCTACTTACAGGAGACAACCAGGTAGACAACATAGTGCCCTGAGTCACAGCCTAGCAGGGGAAAATGATACTTTGGCCCTACTCTAATCCAGTGCCTCCCAAACATTGAAAACACTTCCACTGAAAGAGAGGCAGTATACATACATATATAAATTAATTAACCTAGTGATTAAACTCCTGGTTTACAAGTGCCAAACAAGTAACATGGAAAACTGAGACAACATGTCTCCTCCAAAAGCTACCAAATCCCAAATAATGACCCCAATGAGAGTGATTTAGATGAAATTCTGGAAAAACAACCCCAAACAATGATGATAAATATAGTCAAAGAAATGACAGAAAGTGAAAACTGTTTAAAGAATTCCAAAAGAACATACACAAACAGCTGGCTTAAGTAAGGAAGTCAGTGAGGCTATGAAAATGGAATTCAATAAAGAGATGAAAATACTGATGGGGAGAAAACAAACTGAAATTATGCTGGAAATAAAAATAAAGTAAGTCATGAAAAAGTCTTAGGGGACCAAGAGTCCCAGAGAGAACTCTAGCAACACGTCCCCAATAGAATACTTGTGGGGAGGACCAATTTAGGGCTTGAGGACAACATAGAGCCCTTTACATATTAACAGAGCATGCAAAATCCTTGGGACACCTTGAAAAGACTCAGTCTACAAATTATGGGCTGAAGAAGATCTTCCTGTCAAAGGTATAGAAAATATTTTCAAAATATTCGTAGCAAAAAAAAATCCTCAAATCTAGGGAAAAGGTTCATCCAAGGACAAGAGGAACATAGAAAACCAAACAGACAGGACCAGGATAGAAACTTCCCACCACCATATTACAGTTAAAAGAGTAAATACACAGAACACAGGATGTAGATTGAGACCTACAAGATAAAAACACCAAGACGTGTATAAAGGCAAGCTCAATGAAGTAACAACTGATTTCTCAAGAGAAGCTTTAAGCTTCTGTTTGAAACAATGTATTTCAAGTTCTGAAAGTTCATAGCTGCCAACCCAGAATACAAACTATCTGTTGTAACTGATGGACAAAGGAAAATATTCCATAAAAAAAAAAAATAGGATAGCCAGGTGTGGTGGCACACACCTTTAATTCCAGCACTCAGGAGGCAAGGCAGACAAATCTCTGTGAGTTCAAGGCCAGCCTGGTCTACATAGGGAGTTCCAGGCCAGCTGGAGCTACAGGGAGATCCTGTCTCAAAAACACACAAAAAAAAGAGGTTGCGGGAAACGAGTTGATTTTTCAGCACCGGAAGTGCTCTGGCTGTTGCTGTATGACTTAAGCATGTAGTGTAGTACCCCTGGGAAGCTGTGATGGGCAGCGCCCCCATGGCACTCTTGGCTCTGCCTGTTGAGCAGCTCCAGCACAAGGCTGATCCTGCCTGGAGTGCAGGTTGGCAAAGCTAGGGAGACAACCAAGGAATTTAATCCAGAGATAATGTGGAGAAGGTTCAACGAGGCTGCAATGAAAGTGTCAATGGAAGCCACTACCCTAACCACAGTCTTCTCTTGAGTTCCCCTGCCATCTCCACAGGAAACCCAGAGGATCTGTGAGCAAGTCCGTGTTGCCATGAAGGCAGTTATTGCACTATACTCTTCACTTCCTAAGGTTGAGGTCCTGAGAACAGTGATTTTATTTCCTGAAACAGCGCCTGGGTTGCCTGGGAGCAGGTGCCCAGGATACCAAAAGATAACAAAGCCACAGCCCTTTTAATGCTGACCAAGAGTGTGGATTTCGCAAAGGATGCACATGAAGAATTGAGCAGGCTGTGGAAGAATGTGACCCTTCCTGTGGTCTCTTGAATGATTCTGATGGGAACGACTCTGACAGCCACAATGCTGAGGACAGTGTTGTTGGGGTTTCCAAGCAATCAGGATTCATACTAGTCAGAGGAAGACCAAGAACTCATAATCCCATGCCTTGCATTGGTGAGATCATCCAAAACGTCCCTCAAGAAAATCCAGATCCTAAAGGTAGAGAATGGGAAGAAGGATCGGATGGCTCCGCTGAATGACATTGTGGATATTTGTGACAAAGTCAGCCCCAGTGTGGATGATTTGGTACTGAGTGTATATCCACCTGTGTGTCACCTCACTGTGCATTCAACAGACTCCCCAGCCAGAAGATAGTTGGATCTCTTTATTCATTAGTTCCATTGACCACTGCATGAACAGAATTAAGGAGCTCACTCAGCATGCCACCCAATCATAAGATTTTGTGCTATTCTCCTCTCACGGCCATGGCCAAGCTCCAGTGTCTACTTTTAGAAATGAAACTATGATAGAATGCTTGCTGGATGGAAACAAAGATCCTGTCTGGATTTAACAAGAGATTATTATCAAGACTGTTAGCTAGGCCAGGTTGGCAGTTATTTATAAACCATATGAGTGTGACATGTTTCTGTGCTAGACACAAAAGAAATTTATATGAATTCATGCTCCCGAACTGTCTTAGAAATTCTTAGGGAAGGAAGTCCATAGCTCTAAGTGCCTGTTTTAAAAAATCTGAGAGGTCTTAAATAGCTTAATGATGAATTTTAGGACCCTGGAAAAACACAGACAAACCAAACCTAAAAACTAAGGAACTGAGCAGAGTTCTCAAAAGAAGAAATGCAATGGTCAATAAGAATTTTTTTTAAATATTCAAGAAGAAATCAAAAAGGTGGAATGACACATGCTTTAGGACCTGGGGTGTGCCAGCTCCCAAGAGGCTGTGTGTGCTGGAATGTATGAGGATCTTATCTAAAAAGATGAATATTTTCCTGACCCGAGGTGCTTTTTTTTAATTTTTTGTGTGTTTCATACAGAACATCTCATAAAATCTTGATCATCTTTATACCCCTATCCCCACTGGCACCTTCCCACAGCCCCCCCTCACTGGAGCCCATATACTCTGTTATCCCTGTTAAGGCCCACTGTGTTGTCAGTGTCCCCAGCTGTTCCTCAGTGCAAATCCTTCTACTGAGTCTAGTCAGCCTATCTTGGGTTCCTTGTTTTAGGAAGATTAGCTCTTCTTCTTCTAGCAGCAATCAGTTGCCAACAGTCCTTCAGATAAGATTGGGGTCTGCTGTTCATTTTCCCATTTTATGCTGCGTTGTTGTCTGCCTGAGTTTGCATGGGACTTGTGTATGCTGACACCATTGCCATAGAATCATATGAGCAGGTTCCCAGGAGCTTGTAGGACTGTTTTCATATGGTCATGCCCATCCTCCCTGGCTCTTATAATCTTTCCATCCCCTCATCCGAGATGGTCTCTAAGCCTTGGGTGGGTGAAGTTTAATAAATGGGTCCTGTCCAAGGGCCATCATTTAGCAGACTCTTTGTGTGAGACAGGCTTGAGCCTAGGGTGAAAGTCTTAATGACAGCCATACAGCAGGCCCAATGCAATGGCCCGACCGCTGGAGCCACAAGAAACACCTTGTGACATTTGCTCCCATTGGCAGATCATGAGACTCATGCCTAGAGCTGGCCACTCCCTAATCATCACCCTTGGAAATCCAGATTGCAACATTTAGATATTGCAACAGTCAGGGTCATGTGGTTTCCAGGAATCCAGGCTCTGTAATCTGAAACCCAGTATGCTAATGAGGCATCCTACCTGCTATTCTGTGATAGGACATTAAGTCTGTTATGCTAATAGGATGCTAAGACTGTTATGCTAAAAAGGTATCCTACTTGCCGTACTGTGATAGGATGCTAAACCTGTTATGCTAATGAGGTTTCCTTCTTGCTGTGTTGTGATTGGACCACTATCCCTATATAAGCTTGTGCCTTCCTGCAATAAAGCAGACCTTTGTCAGTGAACCTGGTCTCCTGTGTATGAATGCAGCTCTGCTGACACAGTCTCCTCACCAGCCCTGGGGTCCGGGATGGGGCAGAAGCAACGACAACAGGAGGCAACACAGGGCAAGCAGAAGAGTGGCCTCAGCCCAGGGCAGGCAGAAAGAAGAGTGGCCTCAGCCCAGGGCAAGCAGAGGAGCAGCCTTGACGCCCGTAAGAATGAAGGAGCAGCACCCATGAGAACGGAGAAGCAGCCACCGCTGGTGATGACCGCAACTCTTGATCTCTACACTTTGGCCATTTGTGACCTTTTGTGTTCCTGGCCTTCCACTGCATGAGGGAGCTTCATTATTGAGAATTGAGAGATTCATTACTGTCCTCTTCTTTATCCCTATTCTACATTCCATGAGCTTTAGGTATAAAGGTTGTATTATAGATGTGTCACTTAGGCCTGGGCAATTCATAATGTCCATGTGTGACCATTTGTGGTACTTGGTAATAGTCTCTGGTACAAAATGAGCTTCTTTGATGAGTGGTGACTGGGATGTTTGTCTGTAAATATAAAGATACATATTTTGCACATAGTAAGAAATCACATTAGTCTAGCGATCTGACAGTCTCAGGGTTTTCTCTAAAATTTATTATGGCCACTCCAGCCACGTGTATTAGATTATGTTTATATTACCACACTTGAGTTTCTCTTTGAGTGGGCGTTTAGTCAAATTAGGTGCTTTTATATTAACTCAAACTTCTGAACTCAGGACTTGACAAGTAAGAAAGACAATAACTGGAGATCCAAGATGGCGGTGCAGCCACAGAGCAATGGTGGAGCTTCAGTTCTCGGCATGCTGATGGTGGGGAACAGTTCATGCCCCTCAGACTCGACCATGTGCTCCCAAAGGGCCTGGCCCAGGATGCAGTGAAAGCAGGGAGCTTTAAGTGTGAAAGGACCTTCATGTCTCAATCAGAGGACTTAAAACTGCAAAAAAAAATGACTACAGTAAGAAGATGTCTCATCACTTGTTCTCCTGACCATAGAGGAAGATGTGAAAAAAGAAGACACCAAGAAAAACTAACCAGATCCTTGACCATGAAAAAGAAAACGCTCAATCTGGCTCCTTGAGCAAAAGTGAAAAGTAGTTTCTCCAATAGTGATGTCCCTCTACTGAAAATTTCAAGTCAGCAAATAACTGTTGCCTCTGTTTGCTGCACAGAAGCTAAAATCTTCTTTCTTAAGCACAACTATAATCATATGGAGACAGGAAAATAGTAGGGTAATTGAAATTATGACCGTTCCCATGAACCTGAAGCTGTAGTTCCCTCTTATGAACATGGAGCTGTGGTTGCCTCCCATAGGTCTGGAGCCATGGTCCTCTCCTGCAAGCCTTGAGCAATGGTTCCCTCTTATGAACCTGGAACTGTGGTCCACTCCTGTGAGGAGCTGTGTTCCCCTCCCATGAACTAAAGCTGGGATCTCCTCCTGTGAGCTCAAGCTGTGGTCCCTCCCATAAGCTGGAGCTGTGGCCCCCTCATGTAAACCTGGAGCTGCAGACTCCTCCTGTGAGCAGAGCTGTGGTCTCCTCTTGTCAAACTGGAGCTGTGAGTTCCACATTCCTCTGGTGGTGGGCTTATGGTAGAGCAATTTGGTGGATAGAAGACTTCCCGATTTGGGGCAGCAGTTTCAGTCTTCTGAGTGACTGCACTGCCCCACAAAACTCTCCTCTGAAGTCACAGTTCATGCATGGTAGTAGCTTGATCTCTGCATTAGGCTTATGCTGGGACAGGGAAATCTCTGTCATTTTCAGATTCTAGTCTTAGGAGTACTAAATCTCAAGAATGAACTTCCCACCTCCCTAGATGGCCAGCAATGGTCTTGAGTTCATACATGGTCCTGGGCATCGAGGCCTTGACATTGGGCCTTTTCCATTCCCAGGCAGAAATATTTTTCTATTACTCTTCTACAGCCCCAGTGTACATACTTCACCTGTGCCCTACAGAAAATGGAAATCACCTAATTGAACTTCTAGAGTTAAAAATCACAGTCTGGACTCCCATCTTCAGACCTCTTGGGGTAAGTCCATAGCGCAGACCTCCACGCTGAATTCCTCAGTAAAGCTGGCTGCTCAGGAGTTTCTATAAGCCCTTCGTTAATTAAATCAATAGACATTTGCAAAGGATTAATTTGATCCAAGCCAGTATGGTGTCCTAAGGCAAAAATGATAGAGAAAAAGAGATGATCAATGGAGTTTAGAATCTATGCCAGAGATACATACTGCTTAAAGTTATAAGCAAATTTGATTGTAAGAATGTGACTTGTGGCTTGTTCTCCTATCCTCAGGCCTCTTGGGGTGGGTCTATGGTGCAGCCCTCCGTGCCTTGACTCCCGCAGCCTCATTCACCCTTCCATCTCCCCTGCTGTTCTCTGCTCCTGGTTTGGGCCCTGCGCCTTTCCTGGTCTTGTGTCCCCAGACACCTGGGGAATCGGTGCTGCTTCCTGATCCTTTTTGCCCAGGCCAGCTTGGTGCCTTCCTGGGGCTCCAGGAGCACTGCCTCTGGACCTGGCCCCGCCCTCACCTCTCTGCTTCTCTGGACCTGCACCACCGGCTAACTCTCCCAACCTGCTCTCCTATCCTCAGGCCTCTTGGGCTAGGTCTATCGCACGGCCCTCTGTGACTTGACTCCCCCAGCCTCATTCACCCTTTCATCTCCCCCACTGTTCTCTACCCCTAATTTGGGCCCTGTGCCATTCCTAGTCTTGGGGTCCCAGACACCTGGGGAACCAATACTGCTTCCTGATCTTTTTCACCCAGACCTTCCTTGGGCCCCAGCACTTAGTGCCTTCCTTGAGCCCCAGGAGCACTGCTTCTTGACCTGGCCCTGCCCTCACCTCCCTCTACTTCCCTGGTCCTGCAACACCTGCCAGCCTCTTTCTGGGGCTTATAGCCTCTTTCTGAGGCTCTGAGGCTTACCTTTCCTCTCCCTGATCCTTTGCATCCAGTACAATCCAGCTACTCAATCCACTCCCTGGGAAATCTTGGGGCTTCTTCCCTCCCCATCTGCCATTGCATCCCTGCGTGGCGCGGCCACGGCCAGGGTCTCAGGTTAGTGCCACCCAAGTTCCTGAGGCCAAAAGCATTCTTAGAAGATTCCAGACCTAAGGACAAAGTCTGAAAACTTCTGACCCATATTGGAATTGGGCCACCGTGGATCTGCTGAAGACAAAAATCAATCCGGCCACAACAATATAAAATCAAAACAGGGAACCAGAAGCTTAGACGAACCAGCTCTTCATACCCAAAAAGTAAACTACAAAGACACATAAAGTTCAAAAAAAGAAGTAGAACTAA
>NW_008348089.1:2858965-2859419 GCF_000622305.1 Nannospalax galili | reverse complement strand
ATGAGTACATGCAATTTCAGCCACCTGATATTTGACAAGGGGGCCAAGAACATTAACTGGAGGAAAGACAGCATGTTCAGCAAATGGCACTGGAAAAACTGGATCTCCACTTGTAGAAGAATGAAACTAAACACCTATCTTTCACCATGCACAAAAGTCAATTCCAAATGGATCAAAGACCTCAATGTGAAGCCTGAAAATGCTGAAACTGTTAGAAGAAAACATTGGCAATAACCTACAAGATATAGGTGCAGGAAGGGATTTTTCTAAACTGGATATCAATTGCTCAGGCAACAAGATCAAGAATCAGTAAGTGGGACGTCATTAAACTAAAATGCTTCTGTACATCAAAAGAAGCAACCAAGGAAATGAAAACCCACAGAATGGGAGAAAATCTTTACCAGCAAACACATCTGACAGAGATTTAACATCTAGAATATTTGATGAACTCAAA
>NW_008348089.1:2848133-2857119 GCF_000622305.1 Nannospalax galili | reverse complement strand
TAGTGGGAGAGGAAGGCTATCTGACGAGTTTGTATTCATGCTCAGATGCCGCGGAGCTCAGTAGGTGGGTAACTGTGACCAGTGATAGTCATGTATATAGAGATTAGAAATGTATGTGAAAACATCTCAATGTCAATTGCCTTGGAATGAATTTTTCTGTATGAAACTGTGTGTTTTGACAACGAAGTGGAGATCTTTTTTAAACGTTGGAACCTCATTTAATTTTATGTCTTACAGAGTTTATAATGAGTTAAAGATTATATAAGTGTAATAATTCATCTGTAAACCTAGAAATGTACAGCCAATTTTGAAAGAGATGTACCCTAGCTCAGAAAAATATTATTGAATTGGTTAATGCTGGTGTAATGAAATGCTTCTTCTAATTAAAAAAAAATATTTTATTGAGAAAAAATCACAGTCTGGAAAGTTAAAAATAACATATAAGAAAAAAATAAATAAATAAATGCAAAAAAAAGGGTGTTAAGCATCCTCAAGTCATGAGGGAAATTAAAACTACTTTGAGATCTCATCTCATCCTAGTCAGAACAACTTTCATCAAGAATACAAGTGATAACAATTGAGGATGTGGAGAAAGGGAAGCCCTTATTCACTGTTGGTGGAAATATCAACTAATGTCAATGCTATAGAAATCAGTGTGGAGGTTTCACAAAAAACTAAAAGTGGAATTTCTGTGTGACCCATAGACCACGACCAATCTTAGGCATCTACCCAATGGACTCTGTATCCTACAACAGAGATACCTGCATATCTATGTCCATTGCTGCTCTAGTCATAGTAGCTAGAAAATGGAATCAGCCTAGATGCCCATCAGCAGATGAATGGATAATGAAAATGTGGTCCACATACAATGAAAATTATTAAACTGAATAAAAATGAAATTATGAAATTTTCAAGAAAATGTATGGAACTGGAAAATATATTGAGTGAGATAATTCAGGCTCAAAAGATCAGATGTTCTCTCCAATATGTGAATCCTACTTTGTACTTTTATATATGTGCATTTATGTAGGAGTGAGTACATCAAGCTGATGAAACTACAAAAGGCCAAAAAGACTCTTTAAGAGGAGAAGAGGGTGGTAAAACACATAAAAATCTGTAAAGATGGATGGGTTTGGAATAGTTTAAGTGGGAAGGGCCAATGAGATTGGGCAGAGTATGGGGGGATGGTCAACAAAGACCAATAATGTGTGAAGAAGGAGTAAGAAATTGGATACTTGGTAAGTTAATTGTGAAAAAGAATGCAATCAGAGGTACCTTATATGAGTAGATAAACGTACTCCCAGAAGCCACTGGTTATTAAACAAAATTTAGCACTTGAGGTTGGCTACCTCCCTACAGATTGTTGCTGAGGCCCCCAAAATAATACAGGCAATCACCACCGCAGAAGCTCATAGTAAGATCCTTAGGCCCTATTGATGGAAACTCCACATACTTTAGTTGCAGAACACAGAGAAATCAAGCTGAAACTTGACTAGAAGCTTGCTCCTTGTTGGCCAATTGCCACAGTGCCACATGGAGCTGTGCAGGACACTGGGGGAGAATTCTCTTGCCCAGCTGTGAACTCTCTATGCAACAATACCAACTAGCCAAACAAGATGAGCTCTGTGGTACATAGGAACCCATTAGTAATGGGAGTAACCAACCGCTTTTTGATCAGATTTGAGGCCCATTCCACAAAAGCGAATTCACATCTGGTACTATAAACCAGATCAAAGCCCAGGGTTGGAGAGGCCATGGCTCCAGTAGCAGTTTTGTTAGATGGACATGATGTGCCCACCTTCTGCATAACCATGTTTGTGCACATAGAATAATGCTGCCATCAGCTTTAGTAAGAAAACTTTCTTTTGTTGTGTTCATCTGTGACTTCACAGTCTCATCATTGGACAAAGTATTAAGAATAAATTGGATCTCTACATCACCTCCTCCAAGGTTCAAGGAACATCTCAAAGAAGAGGCTAAAGAATGAAAGAGTTTGAGGGTGGTAGATAGAAGCGTGGAATGCTGACATTTGGATATGCACTGTTGAATACACAGCAGGTGTGATCACCTTCACAAGATCTGCCCAAGATTGACCTGTTAACACACTATCATGGGAGGTGGAAGGGCTTATGGGGCCCCACCCATCCTTGAGGATATATACGCAATTAGTGGTTGATGGGGAAGGGAGAGACATTTTCTTCAGTGGTAACCACTGGTTAAGGTGCCCATGCTCCTGTAAACAAACTCAATGGGTCACAAAACAAAAGACATGAACATAGAAGGACCATCTGGGAAGAAGGAGATCAGGAGAAGTGGGAGGAACTCGAGAGAGGGTAGTGGGGAAGAATATGACTGAAATACATTGTGTCATGTATGAGAATTCCAGGACAGTTACTATTATGTATAGTTAGTACATGCAAATAAAATCATCAAAAAATATGATGGAGAGAGACTGAGGATACCTGATGTCTGGCTTTGACCTCCACCTACCTACATGCATACACACAGCATCACGTATGAAAACAAAAAAAAATAAATTAAATATAAGCTTTAAAGCTGCTAAAATTTTTCTAAATATTCAGCATAACCAAGTTGAAATAATTTAATAATATTTTAGCTCAATCAAGGAAAATCTCTGGAAACATTCCTTTATATTAGTTAATTAAAAATAATCCTCTGGCCAGGCATGGTGTCGACTGCCTTTAGTCCCAGCACTCGGGAGGCCGAGGCAGGCGGATCTCTGTGAGTTCAAGGACAGCCTGCTCTACATAATGAGTTCCAGCCTGCTCTACATAATGAGTTCCAGGCTGCTCTACATAATGAGCTCCAGACTAACACATAATGAGTTCCAGGCTTGCTGGGGTTACAGGGCGAATGTTCGCAAAAAGACCAAAAAATAAAAATAAAAATAATCCTTTCAAGGGTGCGCATATAGGTAAGTGATAAATAAAGCCTAGATACATAAAGCCCTGGATTCCATCCCCAACCCTGAATTTAAAAATTAATTTATTAATTAAAATAAAATAGCCTTCTTGGCATATCTAATGCCTAGATCTTAGTCTCTAGTACCAGGAGTCCTTGGAGAAATGCTAAGCTGACTAGAGCAGGACATGAGCACTGTGATTTGAAGAACTAGTAAACAAGAGGAAAGAACTTACAAATGCAGGAGATTGCCAGTGTTTTGCTGGTCAAAATAAGCACAGTTTGAGCACAAAATAGTCATATGTACTAATGAACTGTAAACAACATTTTAAAAATTGAAATTCTTGGCCAACTTACAAAAAGTGACTCAGAGTGCTCATCCTTATATTCAGAGACACCTATATCAATCAATTATCTGCCTCCCAAGGCTCAGGGGTCATTGCTGAAGAAGGGGCCAAAAGATTCTACGAGCCAGAGGAGGTGGACGACCACAGGAAACAGAGTTTCCCTGACAGCTGGACTGTCACCATATGAACTCTCCGCAATGGTGACAGCATGCACAAGTACCATGTAAGCTCAGACAAAATTCCAGCATAGACATGAGAAAGTGGGCGAGAAACTTCAATCTAACCTGAGGAACTATTGGCAACTGATGGCTGCTGGGAGGGGGAGTCAATCTTGTTTAAGGGGCGGAGTCTTGGTAGGTTAAGCAGGCTACAGTGGTTGGACCCACACTTCAGGGCATTTGGAGACACAAATTTGACTCTATCGACCTTAACATTTATATAATAAAGTGCATGAAATTAGGCAGGGAGTACTAAGGGTGAGTGAAGGTAGGGGATGGGATCTAAATATGATCAAAATATATATTCTGAAACTTGAAAAAATCCAATTTAAAATAATACAATAAATAAATGTAAAAATAATTTTAATATAAAGTGAAGAGTGATCAAGGGGAAAAATGAAATCATTAGTACATACAAATACTAAATAATGGAGAGGGTAGCACTCTGAAGTGCACAACAGTACAAATGCCAAATGACAGCAGGTCCACAAGGAGGAAGTTCAAGAAGTGGAGGATCAGCACTGTGTGATCACAGACCGATGCAGATGACAAACATCCGTGGACATATCAACACATCAGTGGAAACGTTGATAAGGAGGATGATCTGTATGACCTGAAGCATCTCCAGGGACTGATCAAAAAGGAAAAAATGGCAATCATACACTGGCGACATTAGACAATACGCAATAGTAACTAGGTGATGAAAATTAATGTCACCAGCTACAGTCATCAAAGGCCTGCAGATGAGACCCCTGGAGTCCACACCATCTATGTAACATGCCAACCAAAACCCTTACCAAGAACCTAACCAGGAGCTGATACCAGAAAAATGGCAAAGGAGGGGCAAACATCTCTTTCAAACAGACAAACAAAAAATAGTAAGGCATCATGTTCTTCAAAGATGGCTAGGGTCAGCGAGATGGTACAGTGTGCCAAATTACTTGCTGCTCAAGACTGACAACCCAAGTTTGATCCCTGGAACCCATAGCAGGTGGAAGGAGATAATCGGCTCCCAAAAGTAGTTCTGTCACACACACACACACACACACACACACACACACACACTTATCCCTATTTGAGGAGGAGACTGGGCAAAAAAGCCTGTTACCCAAAGCTATTTTTCCTAAAACGTAGGTATTTCTCCCAGTATCAGTCTGAGGCCCATGCTGGCCACCTGTTGAAGACCCCGCTCGTGTCTCTCAGCTCCATCTATATAGGATGTAAGACTGTTGTGAGGATTCAGCTACAGGAGCGCTGGACATTATCTGGATTTTTAAAGACTATGTAAATATGACAACTAAAGACAGCAGTAAATCCTAGACTGCACCCCAGGAAAGAGAAAATGGATTGGGTCAAGTAACAAATTTGAAATTATAAAGGTAGATTTGATGAGGACTAGCTACACCAGTGTTAGAAGCTCAGTACTTAGGAAGGTGAGATTGCTCATTGGGTAAAGGCACTTAACACACAAGACTAGCAAGCATGATTTACCAAGCCCAAGTAAAGAAGCCAGATGTAATACATCTACAGTGCCAGCACTGCTGACATGAGGTGGGAGGTGGAGGGAGGAGAATCACTCAGAAGCTTGCAGGCCAGCTAGCCTCCAGCACATGGCATGACAGAAAGAAGAGGGTCTCCAACAAGGTGGAAGAAGGGAATTGACTCCCAAACTTGTCTTCTGACTTCCACACATGCACTGTGACATGCACCTGTTTCTCCACACTCCCATACACATCACACACACACACACACACACACACACACACACACACACAGTTTACATTTTTTAAATTAAAAATAAAATCTCAGCACCGAAATTATTAGATGAACCATGACTATGTAAAAAACTGTCTTATTCTCAGGAAATGTCCCCTGGAAGTCAGGCATTATGGCACAAGCCTGTAACCCCAAAATTTGGAAGACTGAGGCAGGAAAATATAGAGTTGGAGGCCAGCCTGGGCTACATGAGACCCTATTTCAATAAACAAAATAAGAAAGATAAATTACCGTCTGTTGAAGAATTAAGAGGTAGGGCAATGTGATATATGTGACTTACCTTGAACAGTTCAAATGTGTGTAAGTATTGGACATGAGGAGAAGAAACAAGCTTCTGGTTAATGAGGAAAATGGTAACAGGCGAGCCTGGGTTAAAAGCATCAATATGTTATTTGAACTGAACCTGTCCTTGCAACTTCCATGATTTCTTAAAATTGCAAATTGAAAGCAGCAGCCTTAGACAGCACAACGGGAAGAAAAGCAACCCCATTTCCCACTGGCAAATGCCCCCAGCGTGTAATGGAGTATACCGAAAGCTATCATGTGGCCAACTAGGAATTATTGTGTGCCCACATTTCAGGTGAACTTGATTCTGATTAATGTAGTAAGCAGTCTTGGTAGTCAACTAAACTGCCTCTGAATCAAAAGCAACGTGGTATGGGTCATGGGATTGGGTTCACTGTAAAAAGCTTGGTTCCGAAGTCCCTAGGTGATACCTGACACGCTCAAGCACTAACTTTGTAGCTTGGGTACAGAAGATAAGTAAAAAGTCACACAGTGGTTCCTTTGCATTTGGCCCCAGCAGCAAGGTTTAAAAGGACAAACAGGCTGTACCGCATAGAAGGTGAGATGCTTAAATGTCAGCGCGGCATTGTGAGGCCTATCTGTGTGCACAGCGACCAGGGCGCATTCCAAGAGGAGAGTGCATTTCATGACTGGAAATGAGAATAAAAGGCTGTATCCTGTTTTACCATTCCCGGGAGACTCAGAAAAAGTCTTTTAACAGGTAGGATGTTGTTGACTTGACTGACCTATGTATTGTGACACTCTTAAAACCAAAGGAAAACACAAAGTGTTTGAGTATTTCTCATCCATAGGTGCAACAGGACAGTTAACTTTCATTTCCAAAACAGTATCCGCCTTCTGACAGACTTCAGTCCTTCATAAGAAGCTATGGATCCCGACCCGCTTTTGTTGTGTCGTCTCTCAAAGACAGGTGTTTATGAAAGGCTGGTCAAAGGCTTATTTCCTTTTCAAATATGTTAAATGAAGTTTTTTTTTACTTTTTTCTTTTAAATTTCTCGGGGTTTGATTCTGTTTTGTTTTGTTTTGTTTTGTTTTGTTTTGTTGTTTTGTTTTGTTTTGTATTGAGATATAGGTCTCCATAGCCCAAGCTGGGCTTTCTAACCCAGGGGGGCCTCAAACTCATGACAATCTTCCTACTTGTCAAGGCAAAGGCACCATTCTTGGGGGCTGGAAAGACAGCGTACAGAAGACCTGGGTTCATTTCCCTGCATCCACATGGCAGCTAGCAACCATCTCTAACTCCAGTTCTAGGGACTCCAACACCCTCTCCTGACCTCAATGGGCATTGCATGACACAGTTGCACTTACATACATGCAGCCAAAACATTCATACACAAAAAATTTTAAAAATAGTAAATAAATAAAAAGTACCACTCTCACCTCAAAGGAGAGAAGAGATAGCTTATTCTGGAGCTAAATATGAATGACCATGGCCTGGGAACACAGGGTCAGGTTACCCCAAATTCTATATTCCAACGTGGTAACAGTTTCATGGTTTTTATAGTAACAGAACAAAGAAAAGTCATAAATCAAGACACTTTTCAAATACACTGATGAAAACATTAAGTTAACAGCAAAAGAGAAATCTCAGCTACAGGCCTCAGATGCTGTCTTATGGCACTCAGTCTTTTGGAAGCTGGCAGTCTGCTAAATTAATACCTTCCAAAGGCTTTTTTATGTTGCCCACAGGATGTTAAATTGGACACAGAGGTGGGTAAAAAAAATGATTATTTAGGGGCTAAAGATGGCCCAAGATAAATGGTAATTGGTCTCTGAACCTGCAACATTCCAAATTCTACACAGTCACTGATGTTCTTGCAGAAAGTTGCATTTCAAGATGCAGGTTCTTTCTGGCAACTTCTATTCACATGTTTCAACAGACCCCTCCCTGAAAGTGCTGGGATTGCAGAACCATTTTTAGCCACCACTGACCAATCTGAAACACTATGTTAAATAAAATATCTTTCTTTTTGCTATCTGATAATTTTTGTCTTTACTTTCATTTTAAAAAGTATTTTCCATATCAGGGAATGGAGAGATGGCTCGGCAGTTAAGAACACTGGTTATTGTTGCGGAAGACCTAAGTTCGAATCCTAGCACCACATGGCAGCTAACAACTGTCCATAACTCCAGTTCCAGGGGATCCAACAGCCTCTTCTGTCCTCCGTGGGCATTGCATGACACAGGTGCACTTACCTACACACAGGCAATACACACGTACACATAAAATAAAAATAATAAATAAAATATTTTTTTAAAAAGTGTTTCCCATATCAATGAATTATTAGCCTCACTTTCTTTTTCAGTACTGGAGATTGAACCCAGAGCCTCTCACTTGCTAGGCAAGTCCTCTACCACTGAGCTACGCACTCAGACCTGAATTATTTGTTTTTATGGTTTCATTCCTCCATCAGGAATCTGCAGAGATCAGGGAGCTGTTCAAAGGTAGGTGGACGGTGAAATACCACAGGAGGAGGAGGTGCAGAACATGGTAAGAGGAGGGAGCCGGCTTGAATGGGGGGAGAGGGGGTCAGGTGACTCAGCCCTACCTCACAATCCTAGGCACTGTGCTGTGAATTTCTTTTTTCTTAATTTAAAAAAATATTTTATTTATTTTTACTTTATGTATATGAGTGTATTGTCTGCATGTACATAAGTGCACCCATGTCGTGCAGTGCCTGTGGAGGTCAGAAGAGGTCCTTGGGATTCCCCTGTAACTGGAGTTAAGGACATTCATAGCCGCCATGTGGGTGCTGGGAATTGAACCTGGGTCTTCTGAAAGAGCAGTCAATGCTCTTAACCTCTGAGCCTTCTCTCTAGCCCTGTCAACATTTCCTATGCGCCAACACACTAAGCCCTTCTGTAAGCATCCATTCCATGCAATCTTATTCTTTTTCTGGTGGAGTGTAGGGGTTGAGACAGTCTCCCTGTAGCCCCAGCTGGCCTGGAACTCTATGTAGACCAGGTTGGCTTCAGTTTCAGAGATCTGCCTGCCTTTATCTCTGAGTGCTGAGATTAAAAGCATGTGCCACCATGCCCTGCAACCTCATGCTTTTTTTTTTAGGAGACAAATATTTGTAGGCTCTATTTTGCTTTAAATCATTAATTGGAGTTAATCATTCTTTTAAAAAAAACTCCAGGAAATTCAATGAAGATTATGTTTTCTCTTATTAAATAAAATAAAAATTGTGAAAAGCTTTTGAGCCAAATATGCACCAACCTAAATACACATAAAGCTGTATAAATACAAAAGAAATGTGGTGCAGTTGTAACAGTAGAGTGGTCTGTTCAGTATGGCTGTAGATGATGCCTACTTAAAGCATAATTATTCATTCTCTCCAAAATAATATTAAACTTTCCTTTTGAAAATTTAGCTCTAATTTTTAAGTTTTATAGTATTTATATTAAGAAACATAA
>NW_008348089.1:2834321-2847941 GCF_000622305.1 Nannospalax galili | reverse complement strand
TATTTATTATTTTTATTTTATGTGTATGTGTGTATTGCCTGCGTGTAAGTAAGTGCATCCGTGTCGTTCAATGCCTGCGAAAGACAGAAGAGGCTGTTGGATCCCCTGGAACTGGAGTTATGGACAGTTGTTAGCTGCCATGTGGGTGCTGGGATTGGAACCCAGGTCTTCTGCAAGAACAACCAGTGTTCTTAACCGCTGAGCCATCTCTCCAGTCACATACATCTTAATCATTTTTATACCACCTTCCACATCAGCACCCTCCCATACCCTCACACACACTGGATTTCATGCATCCTGTCATTTATGTTAAGGCCTATCAAATCAAGCTAGTATATCCTGACATCCTTTCTCTCCTCTACCCTATCAGATAGTCAGATCTATACTTGAAGAGACAGGCATGATAAAAAGAAAAGTGCCTAGCTATACTGTGCCATGGAGTCTTGAAGCCTGGCCCCTTAAGAAAAAGCAAGGGGACACTCATGATATAATTAGGAAAACCTTTCTTCCAAGACTTACAAACGAGTCCTTCAGTGTTGAAACAGCAGGAGAAGGTTATGAGAGCAGAAATCCATGTTCAAGGAGAGAAGCACTGGGCCCTGTACTCCTGGGGAGATCTTTGGGGAGCCAGAGAGAAAATGCTGCACCTTGCAGCAGAGAAAACCAGTACCTCACAGGTTTTCACACACACGCAGCTTAGAAGCACCAGAAAGACTTGCACACAGCAAGGTATACTAGAAACTAAGGGAAAGGCAACTCACTCTGCCAGGGCCATGCATGAGAAGTCAGCAGTTAGCAGCCTGTAAGGGTAATGGGGGCATGCCGTTACCCACAAATGACACCTTGATCAGATATACCTTACTGCAGTGCCTCAGATGATGTGACTCCATCCAGTGTTCCCTGAAAGATGGCTGTTCTGGCTTGTTGTCAGTTGTTAAGATAAAAACACTGACTGGGGCTGGAGAGATGGCTCAGCAGTTAAGAGCACTGACTGCTCATGCAGAGGACCCTGGTTCAATTCTCAGCAGCCACCTGGTGGATAGCAACTGTCCAAACTCCAGTTCCAGGGGATCCAATGCCCTCTTCTGACCTCTGTGGGCATTGCCCTACACCAGTGCACTTACCCACATATAGACAATATACACTCACACATAAAATAAAATTAAAAAAATATTTTTTTTTAAAAACCACTGACCAAAACCAACTTGGGGAGGAAAGAGCTTATTTGGCTTACAAACATAGCCCATCATCAAGGGAAGCCAAGGGAGGAACTCAAGGCAGGACCATGGAGGTACGCTGCTTTCTGGCTTGCTCCCCTGACCTGTACTCAGCCTGCTTTCTTATACAATATAGGATCACCTGCCCAAGGGTGGCACTACCCACAGTGGGCTGGGCTCACCCACATCACTCAACAATCAAGAAAATGCCCACAAGTGTGGCCATAGGCCAATCCAATGAAGACAATTCCTCAACTGAGGCTCCCTCTACCTAGGTGTGTCAGGTTGACAACTAAATCTATCTGACACAGTGACAGAATCCTAGATGAACTGAGAAGCATCCACAGAAATTAGTTTCTGCACCTGACTTTGTAGACAGAAGATTAGGTTTAGTAATAACCTAATATAAGAAAGCCCTAAGCCTGGGCACACAGTAAGGAGTCCCAAGTGGTATTTACCATTTATCTCAAGAGGAACAACAAAGGTTTCAGGAACTCAGAAAATGTTCACGAGAACCAACATGTGGAAAACATCATTTACAATCTTACCAGCTTATAAACATCTAGGTCAAATATAGTGTTATTTTCTGCATGTCAAAAAGTCTTTTCAAGCCAGGCATGGTGGCTCCTTCCTATAATCTCAATACTTGGAAAGATGAGGCAGGAGGATGAGTTTAAGATCACCTGAGCTACACAGTGAATTCCAGGCAGGCCTGAGTTACAGAGTGAGACCTTATTTAAAAATCAAATTAAGGGCTAGAGAGATGGATCAGTGTTTAAGGGCACAGGCTGCCCTTGCAGAGGACCGAGGTTCAATTCCCAGCACCCACGTGGTAGCTAACAACCATCTGTAACTCCAGTTCCAGGGAGCCAATGTCTTCTTCTGACCTCCACAGGCATTATATGACATGGGTGCATTTACATGCATGTAGGTAACTCACTCATATACATAAATGTTTTTTTAAAAAAATCAAATTAAACCAGATGTGGTGGTATACTGGAGGCAGAGGCAGGTGGATCTCTGTGAGATCAAGGACAGCCTGATCTACATGATGAATTCTAGACCAGCAGAGGCTACAGGAAACTGTCTCAAAAAAAAAAAAAAGTAAATTGACTAATTAACAACACCAAAAATGTCTTTTCAATCCTACCATAATGTTTACATCTTAGAAAATGATATAAACATGACTTTCTGATGTTGTTTCAATATCCTTTCACATTTTCTTATTTTTCCCCCAAGATAATATAATGGTGTAATTCAAAAACTACATACCTCGGTGGGGCATGGTGTCCCATGCCTTTAGTCCCAGTACTTGGGAGACAGAGGCAGGCGGATTTCTGTGAGTTCAAGGCCACCCTGGTCTACATAGTGAGGTACTGACCAGCTGGGGCTACAGGGAGACCCTGTCTCAAAAAGACCAAAAAGGACAGAGATGCAAATTGTTTAGTAAGATGCGTATAAAATATAGTCCACTTAATGCTGCAGTTGTGAGATAAAGCTTAACCAAAGGGAGTTGAAGAAATATTTATTCATTACAACATGCAGTGAGTATTGGTCTTTTTTCTGGTTTGCAAATAAAGCCCACCCCCTTATTTTTTCAGTTAATTATTTTCTGCTCCTTGCTGACCCCAGGACTAAAAATACAGCCACTGTGGGCTCTCTGACATCCAGGGAGACATCTTGGGAACACTGATGAAACTGATAACAGGCCATTTTATGGGGTCTTAAAAGCTACTCAAGGTTCCATTAGACTTTCTGTCATGCATATGATAGGGAAAAATATCCCACCCTAAGAGCGGTGATTGTAGCTCTGTGACAGCAGCAGCTATTGTGTGTAAGGAGCTGTGGGACCAAGGCTCCACCTTACTGTTTATGCTTGGCTGACTGGTGGGAGTTTCAGGTGTGGTGTCATAACAGAAGGGGCTTTGTGATAGGCTCTCAGTGACAACCAAGAGCAACAAGCCCAGTGGTCTGACAAGAAGGAGAAGCTCAATAAAAGAATGACCTGCTTGGGTCTCCCCTTTCATTGGAACGTTCTCTTGCTCCGCTTAAAATGCTGGAGTCCAAATCACATCTCAACCTCACTAACTCAGAAGACAGAGGTAGGCAGCAGGCTGAGAGGTTTAAAGCCCATTTTCTTCCTATGCACACACTTTGGACTGCTTTTAAACCTACCGATATTTGGCAGAACTGTACAAAACAAACAACTGAAAAAATGTGTTCCCAGGTTAATATTTTGTTTTTACCTAGATGGGGTATCTTGTGGACATATATATTTAAGCATGTTGTGTATGTCCTGTCTCAGCTATCTGGATAACCTAGAGTCTAACAGGTAAGTTTCCCTATTTTGAGACTGCTTGTTCACTAAGAGCTATGTAACTCTCAATTCAACAAATATTTGTTTAGTACCCATCACTCAAGACTAGACTATATTCTAATGGGAAAGCCAGAAGCAAAGATGATCAACAGATGGTATGATGGAGACACATAGCCAGGTAATTAAAATGCATGATCCACTGTTATCAGTGTCAGGCATGCTTCCTATTAAGGCATTTCCAGAATGCTCCCTTTTTAAAAACATTTTTTAAGATTTATTTGTTTTTACTTATGTGTGTGCCCACAGAAGCCAGAAGAAAGCCTGGAGGTAGAGTTACATACAGTTGTGTGCTGCCTGATATGGGTGTTGGGAAACTGAACTCAGGTCCTCTGGAAGACCAACAAGTGATCTTAACCTCTGAGCCATCTCTCCATCCCCTAGAAAAATTATTACAATTATTTGTTCAGTTTTGTGTGTGCAACCATGTAGCTGCCCCCTTATTTATTTATTTATTTATTTGTTTGTTTGTTTATTTATTTATTTTATGGTTCTTTTTTGTTTGCTTTGTTTTGTTGAGATAGTTTCGTGGTAGCCTCAACTGGCTTGTAGTCCAGGCTATGTAGACCAGGCTGGCCTCAATTTCACAGAGATCCACACACCTCTGCCTCCCAAGTGTCAAGAGCCCCTATGCCCAATTTATTTATGGTTCTTTACAGAGAGTGTCTCACTATGTAGCCCACACTCATGGCCTAACATCAAACTCATGGTAATCCACTTCTTTCAGCCTCCTGCCTGCTGGGATTACAGGTGTGTACCATCACACCTGACTCCAGAATATTCCTTTTTTTCTTAACTCATTGAGTCCATCTTCAGACTTCCTCACTTAGGACACATGACACATGACACAAGCAAATTTATGTACCTGTCATGACAGAGACGTTCTCTTAAAAGAGGAAAGATAGCCACCAGTGTGGTAGTATAGTTTTTAATCCCAGCCCTTGGGAGACAGAGGTAGGTGGATCTTTGTGAGATCAAGGTCACCCTGCTCTACATAGTGAGTTCCAGACGAGGCAGGGCTATGTAATGAGAGCCTGTCTCAAAAAAAAGAAAAAAGAAAAAAAAAAAAAACTGCCTTTGTGTCTGTTTAAAAGGAGCATAACAGAATCTAATGCGCAAAGAGCTAGTCCTCAGCAGGCCACTTTGGACCAGGTCTCCCTGAATCCTTACCACAACCCTCAAGGTCAGCATTATGATCTTTACATAGACAACTCTGGGCCTCAGAAGGACTTATAGGCCAACAGGATTCAAACCCACGGGTCTATGAGTCTAGTGCTTCTTACAGCATACCAATACTTCTCAAAGCTGCTGCCCCCATTTCCCATGTTACAAGAAATAGATCTCAAGGGATAGTGGCTGCTCATGGATTCCACTCTGCTTTGTACCTATACTAGCAAAATATGTTACATCCATTTTTTTTGTAAAATGTAGTCTATTGCCTTACTAGCTACTGCACCAAGCCTTCATTTTGCTGGCAAATTTAATATTTTTGAGCGTAGAGGTTTTTGATACATTGTTAAATTACAGAATATTCGAGCAGAAAGTATATAGTTTATGTAAGGGCTTTTTCTTTATGTTGCTCCTCTACTGCTTTTGACAAATGCATGATGTGTCCCCAGTTCCAGCCGCTTAGCGAATAGCCTCAGCACCATAAAGCTCCCCTTGCTTACCTATTCCCAGCCCTCCACCTAATCTGCTGGAACCACAGATCTTCTCACTGTGTCTATAATTTGCCATTTTCAGAATATTTTATAGCTGGAATCATAGCATTTGTGGTCTTTTTTAAGTTGGCTTCTTCCAGAAGCAATATGCATTTAAGATTTCCCCCATCTATACATGGTTTGATCACTTATGTGTTATCGAAGTTCCACTTTTCAGTGCAATATTTTAGGATCTTAATATATCAGGCATATGATAAGTGTTAAATGCAAATATTAACAGGATATAATTCCTACCCTCAAGGATCATAATGCCTAGGAGAAAGGTATAAATACAACAGAGCCAGGGCATTTTTCTAGGCATAGAATAGAAGCTGTCTGAGTACAAAAGAAGGCCAAGTGAGGGAATCCCATTTCCCTCTGGATACAGGACCGTCTGGAAGAGTCCCTATGTCGACGGAGCTTTTGTGGCATTGATCAAAGAACCACAAAAGCTGCTCCATTTCCCCACATTTAATGCTTGTTTATTTCCCTAATACATTGCATACATTGGAAGAAAAAAATCTCCAGAGCTTTCAAAAAAAAAAAAACTTCACTGACATCTATAAGTGGTAAATAATTTAGAAGAAACTTCTTTTTTCCCAATATTAATTCAAGTCCACTCCAATAAATATCCCTTCTTCCAAATCCACATATCAAATTCATGGTATTTACTCAAAATAAGGATATGTAAGCTAAATAAATTTCCTACAGAAAAGCCAAAGACCAGCACCCAATTCTCTACTTACATCTTCTAACCTATGACCCTTATCATTCTTATCATTTGATATTTTTAAAACGCTCATCTTCATGGCTACATTGGCACTGTCTCTGCTCGGTGTTTACCTGGGTAAGTGGACCTGGAGGAGCAGGCATGAGGAAACAGCATGCTTTGAGCACTGTTATGCTTTGAATAGCACTCCCCCCAAATTCAGAAAAATCCTTAGCACTGACTGAGGAAGGAATGACGGGGAAAGACGATGCAGCTCTGTGCCCAGAGCGATTGCGCCTTTGGGAGACAGAGTGGCCAGGGCATTCTTTTCTCAATGACAAACTTGCGAGAAACACTGCTTTTCTTAATTCCTTATCATCTCAGCTACTAGATCTTCCTTCCAATCTTTTTCTCTATCCACCTCACTCACCCATGCCCAATGCCAAGCTCTGATCCTTTTGTGATGTGTTTTTCTCCCTGGCTTCCCCTTCTCCACTCCCAGGGTCATCAATATTTCAGTGTAATGGAGAGAAGTAGGCTTTGCACTACCATCATCAGCAAACTTACTCCATCCCTCCCAGTATAGAGTCTATGGACCATCACTACAACTTGCCATTAACTCCTCTGTCCTTGGTTCCTCTTTCCTTAAGTTAGCTATGTAATTAAACCCCAACCTTAGTTAAACTCATCTGCCCATCTACTCTACATCTCTGCCCTTGAAACCAAATGTGCCTAGAGAAAATCAGTCACGATGTAGACTGGTCATCCTCTCAGTTTCTGACCACTGATCTCAGATGTGCACTCACCAGCATCCAGGAACCCTACCTGGTTTCTCATTGCCTGAGACAAGTTTTTCTTCTTTCTTCAAGCCCCTTTTTTCCATCGCTCAGGAACTCATTTCACTTGTTCCCTGAGAAAAGAATAATTATCAAATGGGAACTCCCTCAACTAACCACCACCAAGTTGATTAATGTGTCCACACCTGCACCCATGTGCCCTGCCTTCCTCTAATGACAATGAAAAGGTTTCCAGGTGCCTAAAAAGGCCAAGTCATCTCCGTACTTTCTGGATTTTGTCTCCTCTTCCTATGCCCTAGCCAGCAAGGACCCTGGGAGTTTTCTTGCCTGCCTCATTGAACTCTGCCTACCTGATCATTCCTGTAAGCATAAACATACAAACTATCCATTTTAAGCACCTTTCTTAGCCATTTATAATACTCTCCAATTAATTTCTCATTAATTTCTAAGCCTTCAGGGAAACTTACCAATAGTTTTACTCCTGTCAGGATGGCCTCTTTTCTGGGCCTTTCCTGCAGGCTCAGTGGCAATATTCTTTGTTTTGTTATTTGGCCTGTCTACTTCAGTCTCACCAGTTCCAAGGCTTTATTGTTTCTGTACTCCTGGCTCTCCATTTCAATCTCTCATCCTAATCTCTCCACCTGAGATCCTGAATTTGCATTTCTCCTTGTCTTCCCTCACTAATAAAAGGCACCTCTTTTGCCCTAATTGTTCAAGCAGACTTCTTTGAGGTCATCCTTGTATTACATCTATCCCTTAAACCACCTACATCATCATCACACATCCTAAGGAAGCATCAGTTTGATAAACTCTATCACAGATGCACACCCTGTATCATTTTGGCACAACCATCCATGCCACTGACATCTTGGCAAAAGCCTCAAAACATTCTTCTTGTTCACCATTTGGAGACCCCAAATCTGCAACCTAAGTGAACTTTCTGAAATATACAGAATATCATTTCTTGAAGTTTGCCAATTGCTTCTTTTTGCACTGGTGGGGCAGGCCTGTAATCCCAGTCACTCCAGAGAGGCAAAAGAATCACAAGTTCAAGGCCATCCTGGACTTCAGAAAGACTTCAAGGCCAGTCTGAGAAATTAGTGACATGCTGTCTCAAAATAAAAAGTAAGAAGAGGGCTGGGGAGATAGCTCAGTAGCAGAATACTTGCCTAGGGCATCTGGATCCCCAGTGTTAGGAAAGAGAATGACTTGAGAGAAAGAAAGAATGAATTGCATACATCTTTTTTCTTGCCTAAATGCTCTTTTAGGATCTATCCCTGACCGTCTCTACAGCTGCAACATGTCCCCTTATCCCTAACCCTCACTCTGATCCAATCACACTGGCCTTCATTATGTTCAAGTCCACCAACTCCTTCCCAACTAAGAGCCTTGGAAGTTGCTTTTCATTCTACCTAGCATCTTTCACTCAAGTATTCCCATGGCCCGCTCCTAATCATTCAAGTGAGTCATCAGCCCTAATCATCCTAACATGAACCTTCCCTCCAGGCACTCTGATCGAATGGGTATGTTTTATTTATCTCACAACACTTATTATCTTAAATTGTCTTGTAGTTTGAATTCACAACCTATCCTCTCTCCAGGGGATACACTTTTCGATTGCAAGGGCTGTCTAGTCACTCTTTCATTCAACTTGTTTTAAGTAGTTCTTACTAATAAGTGATTGGAATTATCTATTGAGAGAATAAATGAACTTTGCATTTCAGTTATTATTAAACAGGAGATGAATATCAAGATAGTATGGCTCTTTCTGTGAAGGATTAATAATTGCAATCAAGTGTGTTATAAGACTTGTGCTTCAGGCTTCCCAAGGAGACTGGCTGTAACAAAAACATACACCAATGTAAAGTAATTTCATATGCTACTATTTTATATAAAGTAAAAACATTATTATAACTGCTGAAAATATCTGAAAAATAATAAAATCTAATCAAGAAGCCTCAGTGCCTGGTAATCTTTCTGTTATCTCTAACCTAACTGCTGTCAAGTCTCCATGACAGCAGTTTGCAGATAGACCCTGATACTGTAAAACTCATAAAATTCCTGACAAAATGGAACTGAAATCAAAGCAAAATGGTTCTTTTTTGTTTTATTTCTTCAGCATTTGGGGGTTGTGGGGAGGATTGAGACAAGGTCTCATGAAAACTTTTCTGTTTTTGAGTTCATTAATTCAGCTAGCTCATTATCATGACAAAACTAAAACAGTAACCAAGAATGAGGAACTGTAGGAACCCAGTGTTGGAAAGTTGGAGAAGGGGAAGGAGCTCAAGAAAGGAATCAATTTGCTTATGAACTCCTAAGTTTGACCCTGGACTGCACATGCATGTGTCTGATCCTAAACAGAACTCCAAAAGTTTAGAACAATGAACTGTAATAGGTAAACAGCTGCCCATATTTATACTCTCTAAAAATAGAAAGGAGAGCTGGACGTGGTGGCACATGCCTTTAATCCCAGCACTCGGGAGGCGGAGGCAGGCAGATCTCTGTGAGTTTGAGGCCAGCCTGGTCTCCATAGTGAATCCAGAACAGCTGGGGCTACAGGGAGACCCTGTCTCAAAAAAGACCAAAAAAAAAAAATTGGAGAAACATTTCCCACCTGATTAAGGGGTCAAGAAGCATACTGGTAGAAGAACAAAACAGGAAATTGCAAGAAAAGAAGACCATGGAACAATTTTCTTACTGAAGAAATAGAAGAAAGAACTTCCGGGAGGGGCTTGTACACCTGGTGCAGGTGCTATGGGGTACCGCAGTGTGGGAACACCACTGTGAACTGTGGTTCCAGTGTCGCTTTGACCACCACATTACCATTTTCTCATGTAAGGGCTGACTCTACCAAGCAGAATATGCTTTTAAGGCTATTGACCAGGGTGGACTTACATCAGTAGTTATCAGAGAAAAAAAAAAAAAAAAAGACCGTGCAGTAGTTGTCACACAGAAGAAAGTACCTGGCAATCTACTGGATTCCAACACAGTGACAGAAAACACTGGCTGTGTAATGACTGAATGGCAGCCAACTGCAGATCCCAAATACAGGAGGCACACTATGAGGCAGATAATTGGAAATACAGACATGGCTATGAGATTCCCATGGACAGGTTGTGTAAAAGAATCGCAGATATCTCTCAGGTCTACACACAGAATGCTGAAATGAAGCCACTTGGTTTTAGTTGGTAAAGATGAAGAACAGTTTCCTCGGGTGTACACATGGGATTTGCAGGTTATTACTATGGGTTTAAAGCCACTGTAGCAGGAGTTAAACAGAGTCAACCAGCTTCCTTGAAAAAATGTGAAGAAATTTGATTGGGCATTTGAACAGACCGCAGCAGCTGCAGTTACATGCCCATTTACTGTTCTGTCAATTGACCTCAAATCTTCAGAAATAGAAATTGGAGTACTACAGTTGAAAATCTAACTTGAGATATTCACAGAAGCAGATTGATGCTCTCCTTGTTGCTCTAGCAGAGGGAGACTTATCGTTGACAGTTTACCAAATTCAAGATGCCACTTGCCTGTGTTTGATATCAACAAACCAACCTTTTAGACGCCCCTGGATTGAAAAAGGAACACTTTTCAAACCTTCCCTCCTACCACTGAAATAAGACTCTTTGGGGGCAGATTAAAACATAAAATAATCAATGCATTGGTTCTGTATATAGAAAAGGGCAGTCTAACATTTACAAGTCTCTGAATTCAATCTCCAGCATGAAAGAAAGAAGAAAGAAAGAAAGAGGGAGGGAGGGAAGAAGGGAAAGAGGGAAGGAGGGAAGGAGGGAGAGGAAGAGAGGGAGGGAGGGAGGGAAAGAAGAAGGAAGGAAAACAGTTAATTCTTTGTGTAATTCAACAAAACCGACAAACTTTCAAATGGACTGAGAAAGGGAAAAAGAAAGGAAAGGAGAGGAGTTAGAATCAGGAATGAAAGTAGGGGCATTACTGCTGGCATTATATAAAAAGTATTAGCTGGATGAGGTGGCAAACCCGAGTAATCCGAGAACCACAAGGGGAAAGGTTGAGAGTTCAAGGTCAGCCTGAACTACACTGAAAGACCCAGTCTCAAAAAACAAACAGAAAAGATTGAAAGGCTTGTTTAAAGAATTGTATTTCTAGAGGCTGGAGAGAAGGCTCAGTGGTTAAGAGCCCTGGCTGCTGATGCAGAGGACCCAGGTTCATTTCTCAGAACCCACATGGCACCTAACAACCATCTGTAGCTCCAGTTCCAGGGGATCTGACACCCTCTTCTCCAGGTGCACTTGCCTGCATGCGAGCAATATGCTCATAAACAAAAATTAAAATAATAAAATATACTTATTAAAGAATTGTATTTCTATAACCTGGATACTATTAATAACTCCCCCTAAAAACACTCAAACTGCCAACACTAACTCAAGAAGAAATGGAAAATATAAGCCGGCCTATAACAAGTAAAGAAAATCAGTCGTTTGAAAACCCAGATTTTACTGGAAAATTCTAACAAATATTTAAAGAAAATGTAATACCAATTAGCATCAATCCTTCTCAACAGATACTGTAAACACATTTGCAAAATTCATCTCCTTTTCATCATTGAAATACTTAACAAACCATACAGAAAAGGGAGCTTTCTGAACCTGATAAAGATCATGTACCAAAATAACCTACATCACACTTAATGGAAAAGACTGGATGCCCCACCCCAAAATCAGAAAGATAAGGAAATTCAAAGCTGCCATTTCTTTTTGTTTGTTTTGTTTTGTTTTGGTCTTTTTGAGGATATTAAGGTATTAGGGAAAAGTGCTGAGGTATATGGGGGAGTAAGGGGGGTTGGAGTATATACGAAGATTATTGGGTATATGTATGAAACTGTCAAAAATAAATTACAACTATTCCTTAAAAACTATTGAAGCTCATGCATAAAGTTTAGCAAAGTAAGTGGCAAAGGTCAAGCTCAATATATAAAAATAAGTTGTAATTTTATATGAAATTAAGAAAACAATTCCACTTAACACCACAAAGAATATATTTCAGCTAGGGAGCATAAGTTCTAGCCTTGAAAAATCCCACTGAAGAAAATTTAAAAACCTAAACATATGGGAGACTTCTAGAATCACAGAATTAAAGACAATATTTTTTGTTCTGTTTTGAGACAGGGTATCTCTATGTAGACAAGGCTGGGCTCAGTCTCCCACCCACGCAGTGGGATTCAAGGTATGAACCACCATGCCTGGCCAAAGACATTTTTAAGATGTCAATGTTCCCCCAAATACCAATTCAATGTATTGCCTATCAAAATTCTAATCCTACTGTGTGACAGAGTCAGAGCAAGAAAGAAAATTCATACCTTAAATTCATATAAAACACTAGGGAGGTTGATGCCAGAGAACTGAAAGTTCAAGAGCACTTGGGCTATTCATTACTTTGAAGATAGAGTCAGAAAGATCAGGAGTTCAGGGTCAGCCAGACGCCCAGGTATAGTGGTGCCTGCTCACTGCCTCTTGACCCAAATCTCAAGAAGATGGGATGTGAGGTCTGATGATCACTTTGATCTTGAGAGATTGAGAACAGCCAGTTCTCAAAGTCAAAAGAGTATAAATAAGGCAAATTCTATTAACTAATTTAAAAAATAAAGAATCAAAGGCTTGAATAGATATTGTTCAAAGAACTTTTATGCAAACAACAATAAATATAAAAAAGAAAGTCATTAGGAAAATGCAAATCAAAAGCACAGTGAGGTAGGTACAGATTCACATCCAGTAAGATGACTGAAATCCAAAAAGCAGAAACTTCTGTTGCTGAACACAGGAGAAGTTTGAACCTTCTGTCTGTTGCTGGTAGGAATGTAAAATGTTTTAGCCACCTAAAAAGCAGTTTATTAGCTCTTTAAAAGTAAACATGCTCTCTCTGTGTAAGTCCATCACGCTCTCCATACCTTGACTACCCCAGCCTCATTCACCCTCCCATCTCCTCCCCCCTCCTCCTAGCCTGGGTCTTGTCCCATTCCTTGTCTTGGTGCCCCAGACACCAGGGGAACGACCACTGCTTCTTGATCCTTTGCATTCAGACCAACCCAGTTCCTTCTCATGGTCCCCAGGAGCATTCTTGGCCTGGCCCTGCCCTCACCTCCTTCTGCTTCCCTGGGCCTGCACGACTCAACTCTCCGGGGTGGTCGATTGTGCCTTCCTTGCCTTGACTCCCCAAGCCTCATTCACCCTCCCATCTCCCCCAACCTCCCATCTCTCCTCCTAGCCTGGGTCCTGTCCCATTCCTTGTCTTGCACCCCAGACACCAGGGGAACGACCACTGCTTCCTGTTCCTTTGCATCCAGACCAAACCAGTTCCTTCTCTTGGTCCCCAGGAGCCTTCTGGGCCTGGTCCTGCCCTCACCGCCTTCTGTTTCCCTGGGCTGCACAACCTGCCAGCTGCTTTCCTGGACACCAGGGCTGACCTTTTGGCTTCCAAATCCTTTGCATCCAGACAAACCCAGTTCCTCAGTGCATTCCCCAGGAGCCCTTGGGGCCTCTTCCTGCCACGAGCTGCCCAAGACCAGCATCTTTCCTGGGCCCTGCTCCCAGGCAAGTCCAACTCCCAAATTCCTGGGGCCAAAATCTATCCTGGAGGGATTCAGACCTTAGGACAAAGCCTGAGAGCATCTGATCCTCATCTGACTTGTGCCTCTGTGGGAACTCCTAAAGACAAAAGTGATCTGGCCACTCCAATATACAATCAAAAAAGAGAACCAGAAGCTTAGAGGAACCAGCTCTTCATACCCAAAAAGTAAACCACAAAGACACATAAAGCTCAAAAATAAAAGAAGCAGAACTAAACTTGAAGG
>NW_008348089.1:2833288-2834154 GCF_000622305.1 Nannospalax galili | reverse complement strand
AGATAACCCAGGACACAGAATTTAAAAGAACAATCATAAACATGATCAAAGAATTCAATGAATTTAAAGAACACAAAAACAATCAAATTAGAGAACTGAAAGAAGATAAGGCTAAACTTCTGACTGAATAAGCAAAAGAGATAGAAATATTGAGAAAAACTCAGACTGAAATGAAGAAGTAAAAAACTCAATAAGCCAATTAGAAATGACAGAAGAAAGCCTCACCAATAGAATGAATGAAATGGAAAGTAGAATATCAACACTAGAAGACAAAATGGACGAACTAGACCACTCAAGCAAAGAGTATGAAAAATTTAAGAAAGCACAAGAATGGAATATACAAGAATTTTGTGATGCCATAAAAAGACCAAACTTACAACTCATAGGCAAACAGGAAGGAGAAGAATCCCAAAATAATGGCATGGACCAGATCTTCAACAGAATCATAGAAGAAAATTTCCCAAAATTAAAGAAAGACATGCCCATACAAATACAAGAAGCATATAGAACACCAAACAGACAGGACCGAAAAAGAAACTCTCCACGGCAAATCATAGTAAAAACACTAAGGGTATAGAACAAAGAGACAATACTGAAAGCTGCAAAAGAGAAACAAGTCACATATAAAGGAAAACCCATTAGGATTACAGATGACTTTTTAGTGCAAACTATGAAAGCCAGAGTAGCCTGGACCAAAGTATTCCCAGTTTTAAATGACCACAGATGCCAAACCAGATTACTATACCCAGCCAAAATGTCTATTATAGTCAAAGGGGAAAGAAAAATGTTCCATGATATAAATAGGCTGAAGGAATTCATGTCCACAAAACCAGCCCTTCAGAGAGTTTTTGAAGCAGTACAAAAAG
>NW_008348089.1:2831641-2833210 GCF_000622305.1 Nannospalax galili | reverse complement strand
AAAGTACAGCTATATCAAGAATGTAAACAGAAATAAAAATGACAGGACTCACTACACATCTTTCACTAATAACTTTAAATATCAGTGGATTGAACTCCCCAGTCAAAAAACACAGACTAGGTGAATGGATTAAGAAACAAAACCCATCTTTTTGTTGTCTGCAAGTAACACATTTCACTTTCAAGGACGGGCACTATCTTAAGGTGAAAGGATGGAAAAAAATATACCAAGCAAAGGGTACTAAGAAAAAAGAAGGCATAGCTATTCTAATATCTGACGAAATAGACTTTAAACTAAAACTAATCAGAAGAGATAAAGATGGCCACTTCATTCTGATCAATAAACAATAAACATTACAATCATGAACATATATTCACCAAACTCTGGTGCACCCAACTTCATAAAAACAATACTACAGGACTTTAAGACCCAGATTAATCCCAACTCATTAATAGTAGGGGACTTCAATACCCCACTGTCTCCATTAAATAGCTCAACAGGGCAGAGAGTTAACAGAGAACATCTGAATTAAACAACACCATGTATCAAATGGACCTAACAGATATCTACTGAGTATTCTACCCAAGCACCAAAGGACATACTTTCTACTCAGCACCCCATGGAATCTGCTCCAAAATTAACCATATACTGGGACATAAAACAAACCTCAACAAATAAAAAATGATTGAAATAATTCCATGCATTCTATTATCCCACAATGCAATAAAGCTTACAATCAACACCAGAAGAAGCCCTAGTCACCACATGAACACATGGAGATTAAACAACACACGCCTAATTTCTCAAAAGAGAAATTAAGAAAGAAATAAAAGTATTCCTGGAACTAAATGAAAAGGACAATACAACACAACAAAACTTCTGGGACATGCTGAAAGCTGTCCTTAGAGGGAAGTTTATAGCTCTAAGTGCCTACATCAAAAAATCAGAAAGAACACAATAAATGACTTAACATTGCAACTCAAGGCACTAGAAAAGCAACAACAAATGAAACCCAAACCCAGCAAACAAGAAGAAATGACAGAAATCAGAGCAGAAATTAATGAAATCTAAAAGAAATGGATGCATATCTAAAGGCATGGGAACCACCAAAACTAAACCAAGAAGAGATTAACAGCTTAAACAGACCCATAACACAAAAAGAAATTGAAACAGTAATACAAAAGCTCTCAACTTAAAAAAGCCCAGGCCCAGATGGGTTTACAGCAGAATTCTGCAGAAAGTTTACAACCAATACTACTTAAATTATTTTTAAAAGATAGAAACCAAGGGAGACTATGCAAACTCATTTTATGAAGTATTATGCTAATACCAAAACCAGTAAGACACACAAAAAAGAAATGATAAAACCCTACCCCTAGTGAATATAGATGCAAAACTTCTCAACAAAATACAGATCACATGCAGACATACATAAAAAGATTGGCACACACCTTTAACCCCAGCACTTGGGAGGGAGAGGCAGGTGGATTTTTGAGTTCAAGGCCAGCCTGGTCTACATAGTGAGTTCCAGGACAGCTGGGGATACAGGGAGACCCTGTCTCAAAAAGA
>NW_008348089.1:2794432-2831416 GCF_000622305.1 Nannospalax galili | reverse complement strand
GAACATACCTCAACATAATTAAAGCCATATATAACAAACCCACAGCCAACATCATTCTAAATGGAGAAAAACTGGAAGCATTCCCATTGAAATCAGGAACCAGACAAGGCTGTCCACTATCTCCACTACTCTTTAACATAGTGCTTGAAAATCTTGCAAGAGCAATAAGACAACAGAAGGATATGAAAGGAGTAATAATTAGAAGAGATCAAATTATCCCTTTTTGCAGATGATATGATATTATACCTAAGCGACGACACCAAAAATTTCACCAGAAAACTCCTAGAAATTATTAACACTTTCAGTAAATTGGCAGGTTACAAAACTAGCCTACAAAAGTCTGTAGCCCTTCTATATACCAATAACAAGCAATCAGAGAAAGAGCACATGGAAACACTCCCCTTCACAATAGCTGCAAAAAAAATAATAAAATAAAATATCTCGGGAATAAACCTGACCAAAGACATTAAAGACCTCTACAAATAAATTTTTAAATCTTTAAAGAAAGACATTAAGGAAGACATCAGAAGATGGAAGGACCTCCCATGCTCATGGATTGGAAGAATTAATATCATGAAAATGACCATCCTACCAAAAGCCATTTATATATTCAATGCAATGCCAATCAAAATCCCCATGACATTTTTCACAGAATTGGAAAAATCCAACCTAAGATTCACATGGAAGCACAAAAGACCTCGGATAGCCAAAGCAACCCTGAGCACTAAGAGCAATGCTGGGGGCATTACAATATCAGATACTAAACTAAGATTCATATGAAAGCACAAAAGACATCAGATAGCCAAAGCAACCCTGAGCACTAAGAACAATGCCAGGGGGATTACTATACCAGATTTTAAATTGTATTACAGGGCTATAGTCATAAAACAACATAGTACTGGCACAAAAATAGACCTGTAGATCAATGGAACAAATTTTAATACTCAAATATGAGTTCATGCAATTTCAGCCACCTGCGCTTTGGCAAAGGGGCCAAGAATATTCACTGGAAGAAAGAAAGCATGTTCAGCAAATGGTGCTGGCAAAACTAGATCTCCATCTGTAGAAGAATGAAACTCAAACCCTATCTTTCACCTTGAACAAAAGTCAACTCCAAATGTGTCAAACACCTCAATGTGAAGCTTGAAACTCTGAAAGTGTTAGAAGAAAATATTGGCAATAACCTATAAGATATAGGTGTAGGAAAGGATTTTCTAAACCGGACATCAACTGCCCAGGAAACAAGGTCAAGAATCAACAAACGGGACATAATTAAACTAAAAAGCTGCTGTACATCAAAGGAGGCAACCAGGGAAGCGAAGAGAAAACCCACAGAATGGGATAAAATCTTCACCAGTGACACATCTGAAGAGGTTTAATATCCAAAATAAATAACTAACTCAAAAAACAGAGAATCAAGACAAGAAGGAACCCAATTAAAAGATGGGCTGAGGAACTGAACAGAGAGTTCTCAAAAGAAGAAATAAAGATGGCTAAGAACATTATTTTTAGTTTTTGTGCATGCATGTATTGCTGTGTGTAGGTAAGTGCACCTGTGTCATGCAATGCCCATGGAGGTTAGAAATGGGTATCAGATTCCCCTGGAACTGGAGTTAAGGATGGTTGTTAGCCACCATGTAGATTCTGGGAGTCAAGCCCAGGTCCTCTGCAAGACCAGCCAGTGTTCTTAACTGCTGAGCCATCTCTCCAGCCCTTGTTGCTGCTCTTTTCACAATAGCTAAGAGATGGAGGCAACCTAAATGTCCCTCTACTGTCGAGTGGATAATGAAAATGTGGTTCATTTATATGATGGAGTTTTACTCAGCAGTAAACAAAGATGAAATCATGAAATTTGCAGGTAAAGGATGGAACTAGTAACTGATACTAAGTGAAGTAACACAGACTCAGGAACAAAAAAAATGTTCTCCCTCTCCCTCATATGTGGATCCTAGAACCAAATCCTGATGAGTATGTATTCTGACATAACTACAGGAACCAGGATAATGGAAAGGAAACGAGGTAAAGGAAAAGAAAGAACCTAAAAGAGAAGAACAGTAGGAAACAGCCCTTAATAGGGCGATGTGGGTAAAAATTGGGTTAGTTTAAGGGAGAGGGGAAGGAAGGGTATACAAGGAACCTAGGGGATAAAGGGAAAGAAGGAGATCAAAAGTGGTAGGACCATAGAAGGGTATTATTAAGGGAGAAAGGGGGAAAAGTGGGGCACCTTAATTGGGGAAACCATGATGGAGGGGTTAAACAATGTGAGAGAGAAATAATGCCTCGCTAATTTTAAAAACCAGAGGGAACCATATTAGTCCAACAACCTACTAACAAATTATACATGCCAGATCAAGAAATATATGTCTAGGTAAGGTTTATCTGAGAACAATTGGTCTTGGCCCAAGATGTATCTACATGGCACACAGTACCTAAAAGTACCAGACTGGTGGAACTAACCTTCTTGGATGTTTAACAGACATACTTTGAGGCCTATAATAATTTGATCAGAGGGACATAAAGGACAGTTTTTCCTCCTTTCCCCCCTAGCTCGATTAGTTCCAGGAGACTATGAGCATCTTTCAAAATGTCCTGTAATTGTGGTAGGTCACCTGTCCTCTTGATCAAGGAGGCCAAGGAGACTCCACCATATGGGCATGAACCAGTGTCCAGTCTACAAAGAGAAGGGTAAACACAGAGATAGCACTTCCTCCATGCTTCCAAGAAAGCCAGTCATTGTTGAGCAGGACCTTTGACTTATCTTCATATAGGCAGAACTGGTAAAAGAAAGGAGCCAGGGGCTCCTCCCAAGCCCATGTGACCCCTGAGGAACAGATCCTCAAATGACCTTAACAGTAAAAATAAATTGGTTTATCTGAGCCAACTGTATGGCCTTAAATATCCAAAAGGAAAGTATAACCAAAGATTAAAGGGGCCAATATAATTTCTTCAGAGCCCATATGCATAGCTAAATGCTATATAATAAGCAACAATGCCAGATAAGAGATACCTTCTTTTGAGTTGTTGGCCAGGGTGGCCCAAGGGACTCCCAGATAGTAACCCAGCATAAAACTGAAAAATTAAACAGCAAACCCCAATCTTATCTAAAGGAATATTGACAGATTGCTGCTAGATGAGGAACAACTGACTTTCCTAAAACAAAGGTCTCTAGATAGGCTGACTAGATTCACCAGATGGACAAGTAGTGGGGAATGGCTGGGGGTGCTGACAACACAGCAGACAATAGCAGGGATAACAGAGTATAAGGGTTCTAGTGGGGAGGAGGGAGGCTATGGGAGGGTGCCATCTGGGAAGTGGGTGTATAGTTGAATAAGATGGTTTGGGATGTTCTATATGATATACACACACAGAAAAAATATCAACAAATTTTAAAAATGTATTATATTTGAAGAGGAAGCATAAAAATTTACATCATGTTAATCAGTAGAGGTGATGAACATTACCATTGCAATCTACCTGATGACTTTATAGACATACACAGGCACCAAGGATCGGAGTGCAAACAATTATGGCTAGTAATAATCAGATACATATAGATTAGAGACGCATGCGCCAACAGCTCAGTGTTCGTAGCAAAAACAGTCTGGCGCATGCCTTTAATCCCAACACTTGGGAGGCAGAGGCAGGCATATCATTGTGATTTCAAGGCCAGCCTTGTCTACATAGTGAGTTCCAGGACAGCTGGGGCTACAAGGTGACCCGGTCTCAAAAAAAAAAAAAAAAAAAAAAAAGGAACAATGTATTTTAGAATGAAATGGAGATCTCTTTTGATGGTTAAAAACTCATTCAATTTTATGTCTTACAGGGCTTATACTAAGTTCAATCTTGCATAACTGTATTGATTCAACAGCAAACCTAGAAATTTTATAGCCACTTTTGAAGGAGCTGTGTCTTTGCTCTGGAAACTGTTATTGGGCATGTTAAAGCTGTAATGATATGCTTCATCTAAAAAAAAAAAAGTAAAAAATAATATTTAAAAAATGTAGGAAACAGCATGTCATGAAATGGAGATCTTCTTTAAAGGGTAAAAACTCATTCAATTTTATATCTTACAGGGTTTATACTGAGTTCAATATTGTATAACTCCATTAGTTCAACTGTGAACCTAAAAATTTACAGCCATACAATATTGAGACTCATTATAAACCCTGTAAGACATAAAATTGAATGAGTTCCATAAGCAATCCTTCAAAGCATAAAAATTTTCTCCTTAATAATTAGTAGATGTGAAAAACATTACCATTGAAATCTACTTGATGACTTTATATCTTTGTTCAAATGCCAAGGAGCTCAGAAAGTAACCTACTGTGACTAGTAATAATCAGGTATATAGAGATTAGAAATGCGTGTGCAAACATCTGTCAACTGCATTAAAATGAATTTTTCTGTATGAAACTGTGTATTTTAATAATGAAATGGAGATTTTTTAAAAAGGTTAAAACCTCCTTTAATTCCATGTCTTAAAGGGTTTGTCCTGAGTACAATATTGTATAACTGTATTAATTCAACTGTAAACCTAAAAATTTACAGCCAGTCTTGAAATGGATGCATCTTAGCTCTGGAAATTACTATTGAATATGTCAATGCTGTTGTCATGAAATGCTTCTTCTAATTATGTGGTTATTAAATAAATCATTTTTAAAAAATAAAAAAATATTGACCAAGAAAAAAGTAAACACATAGTTACATATGACCCAGCCATTCCAATATCAAATGTGTTCTCAAGAGAAATAAAAACACAAAACCCTGCATGCAAATATTCATAGCCACAACACCCATAACAGAAATAGTACAAGCAGCACATCTGTACACCAACCGATTTGCAATGTAGCCAATCAAACAACACGGTGGAATATTGCTGTATGATTTCCTACATCTGAATGGGAATCTACAATTATATGCAAATAAAACATAATCAGCCTAACTTCTATATAGTGACAATCATTAAAAAAACAAAATTTTAAAGAACAACCATTCATTATAATTCCAAGAAGAGATGACTCAAGCACGTGCCTCTGTGCCCTAAATAAATGCAGCTGCAGCAAATTAATGACCTAAACAAGGAAAAAGTTGCAGCTGGTTTAGTACACAAGAAGTGTCACCAGATGTGCTCTGGATTGAGCTATATCTATATGGTGAGCAGAACTGCATCAAAAACTCATTAGGATTGATTATGTTGAGCAGAGCTGCATCAAAAACTCATTAGGATTGATTTTTTTTTTTTTTTGACAGAGTCCCTCACGGTAGCCCAGGCTGCCTTGATCCTTGCTATGTGGCCTAGGCTGGTCTCAAACCAACATTCCTCCGGCTTCAGCCTCCCAAGTGCTGGCTCGGCAGAAGAGTACCATGTCCAGCCCCATCGGGAATATTTATAAATATTGAAAACTCAGTTCTAAAATTTATCTGGAATAAGATAAACTCGAAAAAGAATATAATTGGAAGACTCATACTACTCCATTGTAAGAGTTAACCTCAGGGCTGGAGAGGTGGTTCAGCAGTTAAGAGCAGTGGCTGCTCTTGCAGAGGACCCGGGTTTGATTCCCTGCTACCAACCATCCTTAATTCCAGTTTCAGGGAATCTGATGTCCTCTTCTGACCTCTGTGAGCATTGTATGCATGTGGTACACTTACATACATGCAGAAAAAACACTCAAACGGGTAAAATAAGTTGTATTTATCAGGACAGTATTCCTGAAGGAATAGACTCAAAAATTAATACAGAAATCAAGTCCAAGAAGACATTCACATAAAATATTCACAATTATTTAAAAATATTATGACTTGGGGCTGGAGAGATGGCTCAGCGGTTACGAAACACTAGTTGTTCTTGCAGAAGACCCGGGTTCAAATCCCAGCACCTACATGGTAGCTAACAACTGTCCGTAATTCCAGTTCCCGGGAATCTGACAGCCTCTTCTGTCTTTTGCAGGCATTGCACGACACGGGTGCACTTACCTGCACACGAGCAATACACACATACACATAAAATAAAAATAAAAAATATTATGACATTTATTTAGTGTATGTGTGCATGTGTTTGTGTGTGTGTGTATGTGTCTGTGTCTGTGTCTGTCTGTGTCTGTGTCTGTGTGTCTTTGTCTGTGTATGTAGATCAGAGGATAACTTATGAGAGTCAACTCTCTCCTTCTACCAAGTAAGTTCCAAACATGGGTCTTCAGGCTCAGCAGCAAACACCTTTACCACTGAGCCATCTCACTGGCTGGAACACAACTTTTTTTTTTTAACAATGCCAGTGCAGCCCCCTAACAATGGTATTATAGTTTTTTTTTTAAACTATTGAACATAGCCAGGTGTGGTGGTACACACCTTTAATCCCCGCAGTTGGGAGGCAGAGGCAGGCAGATCTCTGTGAGTTCAAGTCCAGCCTGGTCTACATAGCGAGTTCCAGGCCAGCTGGGGCTACAGGGAGACCCTGTCTCAAAAAGACCAAGTAATATTAATAATAGTAATTAATAATAGTAATTAATAATAGTAATAAATAAATAAAATAATTTTTAATATATCACAGAAGCTGGGAATGGTGGCCCACACCTTTGATGCCAGCACTCACAAGGCAGAGGCAGGCAAATCTCTGAAATCAAGACCGACTTGTTCTACACAGAGATTTCCAGGCCAGCCATGGCTATATATTAAGACCCTGTCTTAACGAAACAAAACATGCCCCCTCAAAATAATATATATATAGAAATAAAGATCTGCTTGCCTATAAAGAAGAGGCTTGTCTGTTCTTTTAATGTTGATCCAAAACATAATAGCAGGAAAATTTTTTCTTAGTGTGGAAATTTATCCCATAATTGAAAGTTTTTTCTGTAGGCTATCAGTGTTGGTTTTAACTGGTGAGTTACAAGTTTGTGACAAGCAGAGGAGACACTGTTTAAATTGAGGAAAGAGAGAGAATAGAAAGGGAAAGTAAGTTTATTTTATCCTGAATTTTGAATAACTACAGTTTTGTGATCTTTTTGCTTCTTCGGTTTCTTCCCAGTCTCCAATCACATTTTCAATACAAATTATTGTATTATTTTGCAGAAACACTTTGTGCTCCTTGATGGACTTATTCAACTAATTAATGTCTAAAAAGACAATGACTGAAAGCAATATCTTGAGAAATAATTTCCAAGCTGAAATTTATATACTTGAAAGCTGATCCCTATGAAAATGATTTGGCTCTATAAAAAAAAAGAAGCAATCCATCAGCTGCACAGACTCAGACATGGGTCTGCTAGGATTTCTTTTTCATAGGAAATTACTGCTCTGAATTATTCTTATTAACCTTGGGGGCAGAAGATCCAGTGGCCAAGCCTAATCAGAAACTGATATGGAATGTTCTGTTATCTGAGATGATTAGCTCTATGAAGTAGTTGAAAGACAAATCAAATGTGTTAACATTGAGTGAAATATTCATTTTCCTTCCTACTTCCCCAGGCTGCTTCACTTTAATTGATTTACTACTAGATTACTTTTCTCCCTTGATTCCCCTCACATTTCAACAATTCAGTAGCTACTGCCATCTTTCATTTCTGTCCATACCCATGGTGGTGCTGATAAGAATAAAGGTAGCTGTTCTAGCATCCCTGCCTACCACACATACCATCTCTGCCATCTCTTCAAACCATCACATTCCCCTACGGACTACCTGACAAACAGAACCTCTGTTATGCTTCTCCCGGAGGTAGCTCCCTGCCCACCACCACCCCAGCCATTACCATGACAACTAGGTCAGCAGGACCTAAACCATATAAGGTTCTTTACTACAGTAGTTTTTCTTTTTTGTTTGTTTTGTGTTTGGGTTTTTTGTTTGTTTTGAGACAGGGTTTCACTATGTAACCCAGACTGGCCTCAACCTCACAATCCTCCTGCCTCAGCTCACCTCCCATGCAAATTTGCATCACCACATCAGGCTCCAGTGTTTTCTTGATGCTCGTGTTTACTTGTGTTCTTGTGTGTGTGATAGCTGCTAGCAAGTTGCATCTGTCAGCTGAAATGTAAACGCTCAAAACTCCTGAACGGTAAGCCTGCCTGCCTCTTTTTTACCTAACTTCATAAGTTTACTGAACATGCACAGAAGAGGCCTAATGTGCTACACCATTTCCCTCATTCTCACTATGTAGTCCTGGCTGGCCTGGAACTCACTGTTAGATCAGTCTGATCCATAATTGGTGGCAATACTCCTGCCTCGGCCTACCAAATGGGTTTTCAGGCCTGTACCTCCATACCTAATCTGAATAATAAATGCTTGAATAATAAGTCATAACCCAGTGTTTTTCCCAACGTAAGAGTTAATTATGCATTGAATTACTATGTAGTAGTTAGCACAGGCTCTGGAGGTAGCCTGTCTAAGCTGAAGCCTTCCTTGCCCTCCAAAAGTCTCCATAAGACAAGGACCATGCTAACCAATGCTTGGTTCTCTACCTACTAAAATGGAGCTAGCATTTCCTAAGGCAAAGCACTACCAGTCATAGAGTGAGGCCTCAGTAAGGATGCAAAAATTTTAAAGTTTTCTAAAATATTGCTTATTAGTTCATAGATACTGTGAAGATACATTAGGAGTTTTTAAATGCTATATAAAGCTTTTCTCATGGTACACATTTCAGATAAGTTCTCCATTTCATTGGCATTGTTTGCCTTTAGGCTCTCAGATCTTACTCTTGAGAGTCTGCTGTCAGAGTTATTTTGAAAGAACTGAGTTTAAGTGAATGGGGAAGTACTACTCATGGCAACATAAGTTAACAGCTGGTCATTTGAATGGTACCACTATCCTTGGGTTGTTCAGTTAGCTTTCCCTCCCATGGAACGAATACGTTGTTTAGGGGGTAAAAGGACTGCAAGGCAGCAAAGACAGGTTTTAGAAGGATTACCTTTCTAGGCCCTTCTCTCCCTGACACCACTTTCTTTTTATTTATTGCTTGAGAGAATAAGACACAGCATATTTCTGCTCCCCTAATTGCCTTGAAAATCCATATCTGGGAGCACTACTATTGTCAGAGCATTCACTAACATATTGGCTGTCTCCCCACCTTTTCATGCTGAATAGTTAGTTTCTCTTTCTTGTTTTTGCTCAGAAAGTAGAGTCACAAAGTATAAGGTTTTCGTTTGCGCCAACATTGTCATGGTCCAGACTTTCTCGGTAACAGAGGAGTATTGCAGACATTTCTTCTGTGTCTATGCTGAGTTGACCCTGAGTGCTTTCATCCCTGTTTCAAGTCAGTGCAGTTGATGAAGCCAGGTTCCCCCAAAGCCATACGATGTTCGCAGTGCAAAGTCATGCTCAGGATTCCTCTTTTTCAAATGGCCACTGTTTATGTTCAGTCTCCTTCGTGAGCTGAGCAGTTAGTGATAGCGTTGTTCTTTTTCATACTGGTGAAATCAATGTTTTCTCATCTTACCTCCTGAATACTACACTGATTAGACTTTTGAAAGATAGCTGCTTGCAAAAATAAGTGAATTCATTTTTCTCTCAGTTTCAATCATAAGCCAGATCTTCCTGGGAATCTTGCTTTTTTTTGCCTCACTCCAACTGCTGCTATTCTTTATTCTGTATTTCAAAAAGAACTGTCTTTGATATTAGAATGTCCCTGCCTAGTGATGGCTGGTTTAAAAACAAAATAAAAGCCTGGACCTCCCATCACAGCTGTCTATGAACACAATTCAAACTTGCTGAGTGGCTGGCTGGCTTGAGGGACACTTCAAACTGAGTCTCACCACCTAGGACTGGATGTTATGCATGAACCATTGAGACAGGGTAAGTGAAGATGAAGGTCATCATCCAAGGCAAACCTTTTCTTCTGTCCCACAGAATCACCAGGTACCAGGGCCATTGCCTGTGGCAGCCTAAACTGCCTGCTGTCATGGTTACAGTCTTCCTGAACTGCTTTTTTCACACAGGCCCCTCACTGTCTTTCACTTACCATGGTTCACAAATACATAGTTTCCTTTGAGACCTGAAACACTATTTCTCACTAGAAGACTGTTCTTATGGAAACACATCCCATGGGCGGGGGTTGCTTTATCAGTTCTCCAACTTATACAGTATCTAATTTTTCTTTTTTGAAGGGAGTTATCAATGCAATACTTAAATGTTTTTTTGTTTCACAGCCCCACATAGTTGAGTGTAAGACTTGTGCCTAGGAATGTATTATTACCCTCAGACCCAGTAACAATAAAAATAACTACTTAGTGCCACTCAGTTTTCATGCTTCCCTCATACACTGTAACTAGGCACACTTTAAATAATGTTTCCTTTACTAGAACAAAGTGTGTGGTGACATGAACTAAAAACTGAGAAGTGCTGTCAAGATGGCCCAGCAGGTGAAGGTACTTGCCACCAAGTCGATAACCTCATTCCGTCTTTGGGACCTGCATGGTGGAAGGAGATAACTGACACAAGTTGACCTTGGACTTCCTCATACTCATAATTATATATACACACACACACACACACACACACACACACACAAAATAACTAAATAAATGTAATTTGGGGAGGTCTTTTTTTTTTGAGACAGAGTCTCTCTGTAGCCCCAACTGATCTGACACTTACTATGTAGACCAGGCTGGCCTCAGTCTCACAGAGATTCACCTGCCTCTGCCTCCTCAGTGCTAGAACTAAAGGCCTGCACCACCACGTCTAGCTCAAATGTAATTTTTTTTAAACTAAGAGAAGTGGAGCCGGGTGTTGTGGCAAATGCCTGTGATCCCAGCACTCAAGGGGCAGAGGCAGGATGATGATACTTCAAATTTAAGGCCAGCTTAGATTACATGGTGAGTGCCAGGCATGCCCAAGACTGTATATAGAGGTCCTGTCTCAAAACAAAAGAGGAACTGCTCTTACAGAGGACCCAGGTTCAAGTTTGAGTCCCAGCACCCACGTGGTGGCTAACAACCATTCATAACTCCAGTTCCAGGGATCTGATGCCTTCTTCTGACCTCTGCAGGCAATGCATGATGCAGATGCACTTACAGGCAAGACACTCATATACACAAAATAAAAGTAATAAAAATTTTTTGAAAAAAGAAAAGGCCACGTGTGGTGGCACACACCTTTAGTCCCAGCATTCAGGAGGCAGAGGCAGAGGTAGGTGGATCTATGTGAGCTCAAGGCCAACCTGGTCTACAAAGTGAGCTCCAGGCCAACTAGAGCTACAAGGGGGACCCTGTCTTAAAAAAAAAAAAAAAAAGAAGGCTCCCTCTTATTTTATTTACTGTTATTAAATATGTAGCAACAGTATCTAGTTATTTAAATGTGATGTTATAATAAAGTGGGTCTGAATCATTTTTGCTTCACAGACAAAATGTACTATGAATTTCTAAGTGTATTTAGATTTACACAGAGATTACTATCCAGTGTGTATTCTGTTCTCCTGAACTGTTGTGTTGACATTTTATCTGTTTTGCTGCACTTCCATTAAGCTAAAAAGATCAATTAATTAATTAACTCTATTTTCAAATAACCACATCTCAAACAGAAAAGTAATAAAATTGTGAATTATAGAGAGAAAAATTGTGGCATGATTATGAATAACATAGTCTATAAAAGTTCAGCATCTCTGTCATGGAAATATTTTCCTATATTTGTTTTTTATTTGGGTTCTTTGAGACAGAATCGTATTTAAATTCATTAAATTGTTTCTTTGATAATTTCATAGACATACATAATACATTTTGCTTACTCTTACCTTCCCATCCTCTCTTATCTCCCTCCTACCTCTGTCAATACCCCTCCCTGTGGGTCTCTTTCTCAAGTTCGTGTCTTTGTGTTTTGCTCTTTGAGTTTAACCCGGACCATCTATGTGACTGTGGTTTAGGAGCTATCCAGTAGAGCCTGGAGAGGGCACAGTGGATACATACCTGAAGATACTGACTCCGGTATGGATACAGAATCCATCAGTAGTCAACAGTTTATCAGAGAGGGGTAGGGCTATATGAGCCCATCCCCTATCTGTGACTGGCTGTTGACAGGTCCAGTGAGACCTTGCTACGTGGCTGTGGTTGTTCTAGCATTCACTATATTGCCTAGGCTGGCCTTACACTCAGCAGTCATCCAGCCTTGTTCTCCTGATACTAGATCACAGATGTAAGCTACCACATCTGGATAGGTATTTCCCTTTTTTTTTTTCTTAAGGCTCTTAAGGCCATGTATGGTATGGCATGCCTTTAATCCCAGCACTTGAGAAGCAGAGGCAGGTGTACCTCTGTGAGATCAAGGCTAGACTGCTCTATATAGTGAGCTTCAGGCTAGCTGGGCTACAGGGACAACCTATCTCAAAAACACAAAAGAATCAAAAACAAATAAATCTACCCGATGACTTTATAGATATACACAGGTGCCAAGGATCTGAGTGCAACCGATTATGACTAGTAATAATCAGATACATACAGATTAGAGACGCATGCACCAATATCTCAGTGTTAGTAGCAAAAACAATGAGTCTTTCTGTAAGAAACAGTGTATTTTAAAATGAAATGGAGATCTTTTTAAAAAGTTAAAAACTCATTCAATTTTATGTCTTACAGGGCTTATGCTGAGTTCAATATTGTATAACTGTATTAATTCAACAGTGAACCTAAAAATTTTATAGCAATTTTTTAAAGAGCTGTATCTTTGCTCTGGAAACTGTTATTGAGCATATTAAAGCTGTTATGATATGCTTCTTCTAAAAACAATTAAAAATAATATTTAAAAAAATGTAGGAGCCAGGCGTGGTGGTGCACACCTTTAATCCCAGCACTCGGGAGGCAGAGGCAGGCGGCTCTCTGTGAGTTCAAGGCCACCCTGGTCTATATAGTGAGTTCCAGGACAGCTGGGGCTACAGAAAGACCCTGTCTCAGAAAGACCAAAAAAACAAAAAACAAAAATGTAGGAAACAGCATATTTTAAAATGAAATGGAGAAAAAAAAAAGGCTCTTAAATTGTTTGAAAGTTGGATCTGCATGCACAGCCTTCACCCAAATTAAAACTCAGGTCTGGGACAAGAAAGCTCAGCCCACAACTAATTGTACCTGAAGTTCAGTTCTCCTCTTCTCAGTAGGGCAGGCCTTAGTTACCAGCACTGTGTTTCTGAGTCCTGATATAGCAGGCAGGCAGGAAACTTGCTTTCCAAGGCACATGTCTCTCTTTAGCCAGGAAAGACAGCAGTCTCCACCAAATGACCTCTTACTCTGAGTCATAGCTCTGATGAACCAAGAGATAGATACTTCCAGAAAAGTAGCAGCCAAGCCCTTTGAGCTAACAATAGCATATGGTCAGCAATTCAAGGCACATGTTAAGAAAAAGTTAAGGAAAGTATAAGAAAAGTTACCAAAACCTTTAAGCACATAAAAATGTCTCATAGGGAGATTTCTTTTTTAGTTTAAAAAAATGTTTACTACATTTATTTATTGGAGGAAGTGGTACATGTACCATAGTGCATGTGTGGAGGTCAGAGGACAATGTTCAGAAGTCAGTTCTCTCATTCCAGGGATTGAACTCAGGTCCTTAGATTTGGTGGCAGGCGCTTTTACCCAGTGAGTCATCTCACTAGCCTTTGTGGAGACCTTTAAATTCACATTTCTATAAATGAAAACTTGGGACAGTATCAGTATCTAACAAAAAAAAGACCTAAAATATGTTAAAATAATCATTCTTAGAAAGGACAGAATTTGCCAGGCGTGGTGGCACATTCCTTTAATCCCAGCACTCGGGAGGCAGAGGCAGGCAGATCCCTGTGAGTTCGAGGCCAGCCTGGCCTACAGAGCAAGTTCCAGGCCAGCTGGTGCTACAGGGAGACCCTGACTCAAAAAGACAAAAAAAAAGGATAGAAGTTATTGTCTGTACCATCTGAAAATTATTGATATCTTCCTTGATAATATTATTTTGAAAAGGCCTGTAATAAGCTTTTATATTCTATTAACTGTAATAGCGTTTCTACAAAAAATAGTGTAAAAAAAATTCAAAGTAAATCGATCAAGATGTGTGATCTAGCAAGGGTTTTATTGCTGAAACAAACTGTTCTTTGAGAAAGTTCAATAACCTTTCAAACTAATAATCGTATTTATTTGTCTAGTCTTAGTCTGAAGGTAGAAATTTGGCAGCTAGTCCCAGAAAATGGCTGAATTATATTTGGCAATGTATTAGCAATAGATGTTTGCTCACTGTGACTCAGAAAAGGGAGGTCCTTGTTTTCTACAACAGCTTACGTCAGATTAATTTCTACCAACAACAAGTAAGGACTCTAAATAATTGTCAACAATTGTCGTGAGCCTGAGTGACATGGGCTGCAGACACCTGAAACTTCCATTGCCTATACAATCACCATCTTCAAAAGTAAATGCCTTTTGGATCCCGTGTCTAAATGCTATCACTGGAAACAATAAGGCAGATTCTCCACTCAAAAGGCTCTTTTCTTCTTTTGAATCTCACAGAACAAAAAAGTCTGACCCACTGTGTAAATACTCATCTTTTAAAATGTACATTGGGCTGCATATTGTTTGCGCTTTGAGTGTTTTCTTTTCCTTTATCATGTCCAATAGAGAGCTCTGAGAACAGTAACTTAGGCTTCACAGCACCACCATTTTCCAGGATGCCTGCCAAGTGAGTACTTAGGAGGATGGCCCTCAGGCCAGAGGAGTACCTTATCCTCTATCTGGGACCAGACACAATCCAGGAGGCTCCCAAGGGACAAGGTTCTGCTAACTGATAGCACTTTTCCACTTCTGACTGAAGAGATATCTGTTGTTTCCAAGGAGTTAATATTTCAAGTTATACCAAAATACAGGGCTTTAGCTGCTTCCTTGAATTTATTTGTCATCTTTCTAGTATTTTTAGGTTCTTGTTCTCAGAAATGTTGACTTAAAAATAGATCTCTCTAGTTAGAAAATATTCAGGTTTTCAGCCCCTCTGTTGAATCCAATTAACAAGCTCTCTAGTGCCACTTCATCTGGGTTCACTTTGGGTTTTTGTTTTGGTTTCTTTGTTTGCTTGGTTTTGGTTGGATTTTGAGACAGAAACTCATGGAGCACAGGCTGGCCTGGAACTAGCTCCATAGCAAAGACTGGCCTTCAATTCCTAGTCCTCTTGCCTCTACCTGACAAATTTGGCACTACAGGCATGTGCCACCACACTGGGCTTTTTTGATTTGAGACAGATATTTGGTATGTAGCCCAGGATATCTCCAAAGACAGCACTCCTCCTGCCTAAGCCTATAGAGTGCCAAAATCACAAACATGGTTTTTGAAAAAGACAGTAGTTTATTCTACATTTTGGAAATCATCATATTAATAGTTTATGTGAAATCAAGTATGTCTTAATGCCAGCATTAGGAGGCTGAGGCAGGAGAATTGCTGTACGTTCAAGGCTAGACCAGGCTACACAGAGTACCATGCCATCCAGGGCTACATAGCAAGACCCTGACTCAAGCAACAACAACAAAATACAGTTCTTTGATTGTATTTGTCTTGAAGACCCTGAATTGGCATAGACTTCAAAGAAATTGTTTGTAAATGATAATTATGGTCTCTGCATTTTATTAACCTTCCTATTGCTTACATCTCTCTTCAAAACTGCTTTACACAATCTTCTTGTATTTCATGATGCCAATCAGACATTGCATGAACACCAAGTGCTACAGCAGTAACTTGGAGAACTCAGGCCAGGGCTTCCCTCCCAGAGATTCCCATCTAACAAATCTAGATATTTTCTCTACCATCTAAACGTTTTTGTAAAGTTTTAAGGTGTTTGGTACCAGTGTCTTAGTACTCTCAGTGTGTGGCCAGGACTAAGAGCCACTGATGTAAGCCTGGTAGAGGAACCTACACAGCTTCTTTAGTGAGAGTGAGTTCAGAGAAAAGAGTGTGAGAAACAGAAACAAAGCTTTACAAGCTGTCAAAGAAATCCTATGATAAAAATTAATGTTAAGGGAGAGATGTCTCAGTGGTTAAGAGCAGGAGTTGCTTCTACAGAGGACACGGATTCAGTTCCCAGCACCCACAACCATCTTTAACTCCAGTTCCAGGGGACTCCAATGCCCTTTTCTGACCTCTGTGGGCATTGCATGATACAGGTACACTTATACATATGTAGGCAGTATACTAGTACACATAAAATAAGACTAATAAATAAAATATTTTTAAAAAAAAAGAATTAATGTTGAGGGTCAGGCATAGTGGTACACGCCTTTAATCCCAGCACTCAGGAGGCAAAGGCAAGTGGATCTCTGTGAGTTAAGGCCAGCCTGGTCTACATAGTGAGTTCCAGGTCAGCTGGGGCTACAGGGAGACCCTGTCTCAAAAAACCAAAAACAAAAATAATGTTGAGCTTCAAAGAGAATTTTATAATCAGCACTTTATGTCTTTCCTGCTCCCAGTGAGTGTCAGAGCTAGTCTAGTTACTTCGTATTTTCCTTTCTTTTCCTTGCATTCTGGTAATTTCACAGACTGGCAAAAATTGAGTAGACAAGCAGGAAAGGAGAAAGTAAAGTGGGAAAAGAGAAGGAAACTGAGCACACTGGCTAGATCTGCCAGGGTTAGTCAGTTCTCCCTAGTTTATTTCTCCTGCATTTCAGCCTCTGTGAGGTATACGATTATAAATTCATTTTATGGTTGGAAACTCTGCTCCAAGTCGTTCACTGACCTCTATACATATGCTACTGCATTACCCTAGTTGTCAGGGAACACAGTGATTGAGACACATCTCTACCCTCAAGTAGCTCACTGTCTAAGAAAAGACAAACACCAAAACACTAATAAGACATTGTAACAGAATATTCCTCCTGATCGTGGAAAGGGCTAAGTGCCATGGTGGATGTATTATTACTTTTCTAGTTGTTCTGACAATTATCTAACAAAAACAACTTAAGGGAGGAATGTTTGTTTGGGCTCACCATTTCAGAAGCTGTAATCCATCATGGCAGTGATGACACGGCAGAGTTCACAGCAACAGCAGGTGAAGGTAGCCTTGGCGGTAGGAGTACAATGAAACTGCCTGTTCATATGGAGGTAGACAGGAACCAGAGAACAGGAATGGAAGCAGGGCCAGGTTACAAACTTCAGGTTACTAGGCTATTCCTAGTGACCCATATCTGCCACCAGGCCTCACCTTTGAAGGATTCTACAGTGTTCAAAATAGTGCCACAACATGGGGCATTGAAAACGTGAGCCTCTACCTATAATTTCAGCACACAGGAAATAAAGATAGGATCAGGAATTCAAAGCCATCCTTGGCTACATAGCTAGCTCAAGATCAGTGTAGGCCTCGTGAAACCTGTCTCAAAACAAAAACAAAAGCAAAGCATGAGCCTGTGGGAGACATTCCAGAGTCACATAGTGACAGTGAATCTAAAGAGAGAGAATATTTCGTATTCTGCAACGTGATGGTGAAATATGAATATTTTTCCCAGGTACAGAAAAGATTACTGCAGCTACAGGGAACATTTAGAGAAAGAGACACATGAACTGTCAGGGAACTGAAGATGACTCTATTCAAGCACATGGTTGACCAGCTACAGTTAGGCATATAGAAAGCTGATGTAGTCTAATGGAATGCATTTTATGTCTGTGAGACACTAGGCAAGTCAGTTTCTCAGAGTTTTTCTATCCTCTTCCATAAAGGTAATGCAAATAGCTGTGGCTATCCCAGCCAATGTTAAGAAGGGATTCTTTGGAGGTAAGTAAAATGTGAGGCTGAGTTCTGATACGTAAGAATGTAGGACTAAAAAGTTAAGAGAAAATACTTAGAGAAAAAAAAAATATATATATAGCAACTTTCAAGGTATCATGGTTTAACATGACGGGAGCCTGAGGAACAAATAGTGAAAATTAAGGCTGTACTGTTTAGCTCATGCCTAATCATGAATTGATCTTTCCATTAATAATAAGTTGAAGACTTTCTGGTTTTTACAAATATGCCCAGTTTGTTGTCTATGTGATTCTAGATCCTGTCGAGTTAACAGTCAGTATTAACCACCACAAGTCGACTCCCTGTCAACTTGACACCCAAACAAATCACTTTTAAGTCATAACTCCTCATATCATGTCCCCATAGGATCATGGCCATCCCATAACACAAAATGCATTCACTCTAACTCCCAAAGTCTCCACAGGCTTTACCAGTTCCAAGTCATTCAAATGTGTAAATGCACAGTCTCTTCTAATACAACATCAAAAAACAGGTTACGTACTTACAACAAACAATGGGACATACACTCTTCCCCCCTTCCCAAAGGGGGAAGGAAACTGATGGAACTAGGGCTGGAGTTCAATGGTAGAACTTGCCTGTCATGCCCAGTGCCGTGGGTTCAACTTCCAACTCTGAAAAACAAAAAGCAGGAATGGGAAATAGCAAGAAAATATTGACTAAAGCAACACCAAAACCCACCAGAGCAAACACCAAATTCTGCAGCTTCGTGTCTGGCATCTGGGACTGGTGATAGAATCATTGAACTTCCAAGATGTGGATAGCCCCACCCTTCCAGCTCTGCTGGGTCAACACTTACCAGCCTACAGACTCCAATCTAAACCCTCATCTTGCTTTACAAGGCCCTTCTTAACCACTCAAATTATGACCAGCTAGTTAAGAATAAAGATCTTATCCCATTGGCCACTTCAGTGAGTCTTGCTGTTTTGCCTTTGCTCCTGCAATTGTGCTCACTAGATCAATTTAACTTTACTGAATCTTCTTTGTGAGAGTTCTATCAATAACATATCAAAAATGTCCACAATATTTGAAAATATTCATGATAACATTAAAAGAAAATGGATGTCCCATGCATGCCTGTAACCCCAGCTCCATGGGTGGTGGAGGCAAGAGGCTCACTGGGGCTTTCTGGCTACAAGACTATCACAGAAAGCATGAGCACCAAGTTCAGGAAGAGATTCTGCCTCAAAGAAATAGGCAGAGATTGGCACAGGTACAGTTGTCCTCTCTGGCCTCTGAGCACATATGCATTTGTACTGCAAGCACGTGTGCATTCACTCACAGACATACACGCACGCACGCACGCACGCACACACACACGCACACACACGAAGGGCATCTGCCTCCATCTGAAGCATATGGCTTGATCTTCTGTTCTTGCCACTCCCTGTGTGCTGCTCAGGTCTCGCAGGCAAACCACATACTACTGTATATTTAACCATGTATTTCTGCTCCATCACACATAATTCTGTACATAAAGTGAAAGCTAAGTAAGCTTGTGTTGGTTACTTATTAGTTTTATTGTGTCACTAAAATAGCACTATTTTAATGTGATTAGAGAGAAATCTTGGCTCTATAACCAAATTTGACCTGGATCCTGGTTCACTGAGAGTATTTAAGTTTGTCATACCAATTTTATCCATTGGATTGGAGTACTGTCTACTTAAAACTGGCTTATTGAAGTTCTGTAACGTTCTCTCCCTAGCATACTGTTCTCATATTTGAATACAACTTTCCCTCCTAACACACTATTTGTACTGACACCCTAACGCATCACATAAGTAACACTAAAAACACGGCAGGCATGAAGCGTGCATTGTCACAGTGCTAGAGGCTTTGCTGCGCAAAGCAATGAGGGAGGGATCTGATGCTGGATTCTGGGTGTTCTGCTTTATGTCAGCAGAGACTTTGTTCTGATGTCTTCTTGTCCATGCCTTATCTTCTCAACAGGATCTGAACACAACAAAGGTAGAAACTTTTTCAATTGTTTCTTTTGTGTTCTATGGAACCTCATTACATTTTTCTGCTCATGCAGGATGAATTTCAAATAGAAGTAAACTGCACCAATTTCTAGTAGTCAGTAAGTAGTACAACATGTAATTTACCCCTAAGGTTAAAGGTTAAACTCTCTCTCTCTCTCTCTCTCTCTCTCTCTCTCTCTCTCTCTCTCTCCCTTCCTTTCCTTTCTCCTCCTATTTGTCAGTCTTCTCATTGCTCACTTGTCACATGTTTCTATCCCCAACTTGCCTCTTATTTGTCGCTTTTACTTACTAGGTTCATTTTTTTTAAGTGCTGTGAACACTTTTCCCATCAAAAGTGGAAAATGATCATAAATATTGCTCAGCTTCTGGTATATTCAAACTGTGTCTGAGGTATTGACCCAGAGGAATCTTAAAAGATCTGGTTGATTACTCTGGAAAAGTTGATCGCAGTGTTTGTAGACATCAACGGTTACAAAGCAACATTTTCACATATGTACTCCTTAGTTTGCTTGATAAATTCTTGCTGCATGTTTTTATTGCTCTGTCTTTATATAGTATATACAATTTTTCAGAACACGCAGGGCACCATGTTCTCCATGTGTTGGAAGAACAAGGTCGACAAGGTTATACCAACTTACTTGATGATGGATTATCCTAGACAGCATTTCCCCAAATCTTTATAAAGTATGTCACAAACAGGTCAAAGATCATGTGACTCTTCTCCAGGCTTTCAATCTGTAGATGCTCATTCCCAGTCTGCATTATGTGCTAAAAGGCAGGCAGGTATCACCACTTTACTATAAGCCACATAAAAAGTCCTGAGTTGCAACTGTAATGCTGCCTAAGTATTACGTATTAAGTCAAAGGCAAGCTGAGACACAGATAGTAGAAAGGCAAATGTCAGACGATGTGAGCTTACTTTATGTGGTGATGTGCACAGTGCCTTTAAATTGACTCATCAGCAGAAAGCAAAGTAGTTATATTGTCAAATAAAGAAGAAGTGCTCCAACCAAGCTTCCTCGGTGAATCACTGTTCTTATGGAGTGCTGTTCTAGTGTGATACCGTGTGCTCTTTCCTCCTAACAATTAAACTGAAAACATCATGCCTTAATATTACTGGGGAATTAATATTGATATTAAAACAAAAGTAATAGTTTGACATTTATTAACCTATTTTATTTCAAAGAACAATGTCCTGTTTGGAAATGATTTTGCTACCTATTTTCACTATATTTCCACATGGTAGCTTCTCTCATCCTAAACAATGAGAAAAGTTCCCTTGAGTTCCTCCTGAATGTCACACAAAGGCTCCTGAAACATGAAATGCTTAATTCACTTCTCAGTGACATTTGTACCTAGAGGATTTTAAAAAATGCTTTTTTTCCTTGATTGATGAGGAAGTTTTTCCTCAGATATGTGCCTAAATAACCCATTAACTGAGTTGCTAATAAGAGTCTACTAAAACCTCTTCTGTGTAGAATCTCTGCAGTGATTGTATGATTTTAGCATTAAAATAAAACATTCCAATACTTTTAAATTTTATCTTATATTTTTATTAAAAAACTGAAAACATTAAATTTTTATAGACTTTTTCCAGTACAGAAATGTTCTCTGTACTTTCAAATTATAGATATTGAAAATTATCTACAATTTTAATGACATAAACCTATAAAGTCATTGAATTGTTTATTTTATTTATGTGCTGTCAGGTTTCATTTTAGACTTTAAAATGTCTTAAAGAGCTGGGCATGGTGGCACATACCTTTAATCCCAGCACTCAGGAGGAAGAGGCAGACTGATCTCTGTGAGATTGAGGACAGCCTAGTTACACTGTGAGTTCCGGGCCAGCTGTGGCTACAGGGAGACCCTGTCTCAAAAAATAAAAATAAAAAAAAGAGCATGGTATGGCAATACTGACTCCTGAAAGTTGTGCACACATGAGATGTGTCACACATGCACCTGCACACATACCTTCTTATACTATACACCACACAACAATAAAAATAATTTCTATTGATTTATAATAGCTCTCAAAATATAGAAGAAATCATTCGTATGTTTAATTTAAATCATATTCTATTGCAATAAGAATTTGAAGCATGTATGTTTCTATTCTAGTTGCACACACTCATCTTCAAGGAAATTTTAGGAAGGTGGCTTCAAAAAAACAAAAATCAACCCTCTTCTCTGTGTCCAAAACTGATCAACCTCCCCTGCATGTCATATCTGCTGAGAATTGAAAAAATCATATATATATATATATATATCTGTCTAGAAAAAGAGAAAGACTTACGTGTGCATTGAGGGGTGCAGCTATTGCAAGGCAGCCAGAAGCACAGACCTGAAGTAATCACCGCCTCTTCAATGCCTGCTCTATCCCTTACCACACATATGATCCAGAGTGGGTCACCCAACCTCTCTGACCATCAGCATCCTCATCATCAGTTGAAGTTGATAATCGCAGGCACCTCTTAGGCTTATTGTGAAGATTTAGTGACTTAGTCCATGTACCATACACTGGATGTAGTGCTTAGCACAAATTACAACGATGCGAACTATAATAGCTTCTGACCAAGCTAAAACATAAGACAAGAGGCAGTCTAAGGTTCTTTCTGACTCTGAAGTTCTTAGAAACTACTCCTTTTTATCTCTCTGGGAGTGATTCTATCAACAGAAAATGAGAAGTACAAGCTCTCCCTTGTCAGCATCCTGGTAAGTAGGGATCTAAACAGGTTCCTCTCAGAGCAGGTTAGTAAACAGGATCACTCAGCTTAGAATCCACCATTTATTTAATTCAGCATTCTATGGAAATGTAAATTGTAAATTCAAGGAAAATGACCCTAAGAATCCAGAAACAGGAAAGCTGTTTTATTAAAATAGCATATCAGTGTAGGTCTTGCCGTATCGTACCTTACACATGGACAACATAATAATAATAGTAAATAACTACAACTCCTTACTGAGACACTACTGTGTGCAAGCACCTCTACTAAGCACACAGCACACATTAGCCAGTGTAATTTTCAACAAAATCTTATAATGAAGTCTCAGAATAATTAAGTCGTCATGCATTCATAGTTATTAAAAGGAAGTGCTAGAATTCAAATCTAGGTGTGGGGGTTAGAGAGATGGCTCAGTGGCTAAGAGCACTGACTGTTCCTGCAGAGGACCGGAGGTTCAATTCCCAGCAGCCACATGGTGGCTAAAAAATGTCCGAAACTCCAGTTCAAGAGGATCTGCGCCCTCTTCTGGCCTCTGAAGGCATTGCATGACATGTGTGCTCACATTCATGCAGGCAACACACATATACGTAAAAAAAAATAATCTAGGTGTGATGAATTGCAAAATAATATTCTTCCTACTATGCCATATAACCCCCTGATGGTGAGTGGCAACTTTAATCTTTCACATGACAAATACTGTCATGTGAAAGGAAGATGACACAGCAAGGACACTGGGCCATCCGTGTTGTCACTGAGGCACATTGATGGACACTGTATTAAGATATTTATTTATAGACCTGAGCTTTGGGAAAAAAAAAAAGATGTTTATTTATGGGGGCTGGAGAGATAGCTCAGCGGTTAAGAGCCCTGGCTGTTCTTGCAGAAGACCCGGGTTCGAATCCCAGCACTCACATGGCAGGATAACAGTTATCTGTAACTCCAGTTCCAGGGGATCTGACAGCCTCTTCTGTCTTCCATCGGCATTGCACGACACGGGTGCACTTACCTACATGTAGGCAATACACTCATACACATAAAAAATAACAAAATCTTTTTTTAAAAAGATATTTATTTTTAACTTCAAGAAATAGAGTATCAAAGATTTGTCTTTGTACCCACTTTGTTCTAAAATGATGGATAAATTTGTTTTCTCCCCCTATCTAGAAGCTTTTGAAGGAACTAACACTGATTCTAACCACTCCCACAGCAATCAAAATACCTGAAAGAAAATCCTGAATCCATCACTCTAGAGTCCAGCCTTGGAAAACAAAAGAAAAAAAGAAAAATGAGGAGGAACCCAATAGAGGGATGCTTTTGGAAGCCCTTGTCAAGAAATTCCAATGGACTCTCATATGAACATTTGAAAACTGCCCTGTTCTGACTTTTTTCTAGTTCCCTGTCTAGAACTTGCAATGCTAATTACTCTTGCCTTTACTTCTGCTTCACATCTCCTATTCACCAGTCAAGGACTTTCTTTCGCCCCTACAGATAAGAGTAGGGGGAAAAGATTTGGGAGTCTTTCAGATAGACCCACTGAAGGGGTACTCCAACTGCCTTACCCTGTGTCCCTATTCAGCATGGAAGAAGCCAGAGCAGTCTGCATCCAGATTCCCTAACCACAAGTTGGGTAACCTCTTCAGAGGATGGTGTGATAAGAATAGGAGGTAGGAAATTGGCTAGGCAGTTAGGGTAAAAAAGACCCTAAAGAAAAGTAGCCAGTTTCTTGGCTAAAACTCACAACGTCCTCAAGCCTCTTAGCAACATACTCAGTTCCAAAGGCCAAAAATGTCAAAAGGATTTGGAGCTTTTATCTAATCCTTAAAAGGTTTTAGGGTTACCTCTTCAGAGGGGGGAGTGTTAGAGTAGTCAAAAGTCTCACAAAAAAAAATAATAAAAGAAGAAGAAAGAGTTCATGAAGTTATCAGAAAAAAGTGATGGGGAGATATGGAAGAGTTGGAGGTGAGGGAGTGGCCATGGATTTGATCAAAACACCTTATATGCATGTATGAAATTCTCAATAAATTATTTTTTTAAAAAAGATTTGTCTTTATTTAGAGTACATAGGAAACTTGGCTAATATCAGAAAATCAGCCAGTCTTGTTACTGTTTCCCCAAATGTGACAAGAGAAATGATTTTAAATGGATCAACAATTCCATCTCAAGCTGGACCTGGTCTTTCTATTGCTTTTATGTCTTCTGTACTTCTTTTTTCAAAGATTTTATTTATTTTTATTTCAAGAGTTTTGCCTACATGTGCATAAGTGCGCCCACATATATGCCTGGTGCCCACAGAGGACAGAAGAGGGCATCGGATCCCCTGGAATTTGAGTTAAGGATGGTTGTTAGGCACAGTGTGAGTGCTGGGAACTGAACCGGGGTCCTCTGCAAGAGAAACAGTGCTCTTAACTGCCGAGCCAGGTCTCCAGCTTCTCTTTTGTAATTCTGACCACTTACACCAAAGTGAATAACATCCCTCAGGCCCCTGAAGCACGACTGCTAAAACCACTTCTGAGCATTTTCACATTTAGACAGCAATGTCAATTTGATAGTTTTCTGTTCTCTGTCCTGTCTTCCTGTCCCATTCAGCACTGACCTTCACAATTCATATTAAAAGAACTAAGTGCCTGATATTCAAATCTCTCAAGGCTTCTCTCAACTCACTGATGGATGGCATGGGTAACAATGTGATCCCCAATCTACGCAGCCTCACATCATTCTACAATGACTCTATCGTGGAAGGGCCAGATCATACAATCTTTACTGTACTGTAACCCCCAAATCTCACTTCTTGAGGCACTTGGTTTCTGAAATTAAATAGAACTGCAACCTGTAAGCAGTGACTAAAACCTCCTGCCTTGTGGCAAAGGGCTGCTCATGGTGAAGGACTTGCTTCATATATGCAAGTCCCTGCTACTGCAAAGAGTAGATAATAAATAAAATCTCATTACTTGATGAAACTATCCTTGGACATGTCTGGATATTGCCTTTTAAACAATAAGGTAACTCTGTGCTATTGCAAATAATTGTTCAAAGAGTCTACTAATAAACATGCTAATGAATAAGTGAAATTATATGAAGGTTCATATATCAAGGAAATATACTTAGCTGGTGGTTGACTCTGGGTCCATTTTTTTATTGCCTTCACTTTCCCACTTAATGAACACATATTTGTGGAGCCTCTATCATGTGCTACCTACACTTGGTCTTAAAGAAGCAGGAGTTAACACAGCGAGTGTGATCTTTGCCCGTCTTTTTTGCCTCCTATGTAAGTGATGTGTGTAAGAGTATTATAAATAAATTCCTCGGTAAAGTACAAGAGATGAAAAGTGAAAATTACAAAAACATCACCGGTGTGAACTTATTTCCAGAAACCTGGAAATAAAAGTCCAATGGCTCTTCATGCCCCAGGATTTGTTCTCATACAACAAGGCTTAATAGAATTTTTTAATTTTAGCGTAGAAGACATGTCAAATGCAGTTTACATTTCTCAGCCAGTAATTATATTTCTTACAAGTGGCTATTACATTTTTAGAGACAGACACAACAAATAATAAAAGGTTTTATTTGAGAGGAGAAACAAGCGTGCAGCGTTTTTTTTAGATGAAAGGACTATAATAAATTTATGAGACCTCACATACAGCTCTAATACAATAAATTAGAAGGATTAATAGAATTGTGAGCTACAGTAACCTGCACTAGTAGAATGCCACTTTATGGAGCTCGATAATACAGTTTATCATCGACTCCATGGAATTCCCACAATATATTAGCTGTGGAATGACAATAAAGCTCACAGCGAGGGGCATGTCCCTTTTGACACACATTCTCTCCTCACACTTACTTTACCAGGGAAACAACTCTGGTGCAGTTTAATTAAACTGCACTGCAATGAATTAGTCCAGGTCTTAGCCTTCTGACAGAGAGGGGCCTGGCAGTACCACAGGGGTTTGTCCCCTTGTGACACCAAAGAGACTTTAGAAAACCTGAGAAAAAAAAAAATGTAGGGATCTTCAGATGACAGTGTCACTCGGTGAGTCTGAAGCTGTCAATCAGGTCACTTAGGGAAGCACTAGGCCCTTAAAAAAGTTTTTATACGTTGCTGGTTGTTGACTCTGGGTCCGTTTTTTAAAATATTTTATTATTTTTATTTTATGTGTATGAGTATCTTGCCTGCATGTATGTAAGTGCATCTGTGTCCTGCAATGCCCCCACAGAAGTCAGAAGAGAGCACCGGATCCCCTAGAACTGGAGTTACAGACAGTTATTAGCTGCCATGTGGACACTGGAAATCGAACCTGGGTCCTCTGCCAGTGCTTTTAACCACTGAGCCATGTCTCTAACTCCTCTGGGTTCATTTTTTGAGGAGTATCATAATGCCTTAGGAGGGCTGCGCTCTATTCCCAGAGCTTGCAGCAAGAGCGTCATTGCTGTCTTCAAGCAAAAATAGCCTTGCTAGTTTAAAGTCCACTGTGTATTCAAAGCCAGCTTTGGGAAGGCAGACCAGAAAGTAATAACTTGAAATAAACTTAAGATGATGATGAGTTCAAATAACTCTATTGAAAGTAACATATGAATAAAAACATTTCTGCTCAAAGTAAGAAATCTCCAGCTAAACATGATGTACAATATCCAAGATAGGAGTGTATTACAGAAGGCACATTATTTCCCCAGAGCTTCTGATCAACTGTGAAGTAAAACTACACCCCCAATAGTGCAGAAAACCGTGCATTATTGATTCATATTCTGATTTTATCTCAATACTGTTTATTAATGCATGAGAATGTTTTGGAATCCAAAATAAAAATATACACAACAATTACATTTTAATAACTGCTTCTAGCTAGATACATTGAATACTTAAGTAAACCAATACACAAAGAGCTCAAAAGAATTTATTGGACAATGGCAATTAGATCTCTAATAACTTGGCTCCACTGGAAATACTGAGCTCTATTTAGATGCCAGACATGGCACCTTAGTGATGGGTACACCCTGTCGCCACCCTGCCTGTGACTGGGGATCCTGAGAAATGACAGTTGCATTAGGTGTCGTGTAGAGAAGCTGACCCCACGTTCTCAGTACTTGATCTCTGCACTGTGAGCATTTATCTCTGCTGCCTAGAGTAGGAACGCAGGTAGTCCAATGCAATTACCACTGACTTTTCAGAAGATTGGGATAACCAGGTTTCTATCAAGCCTCGAAGACGATGCAAATGTAAACAACAGATAAACAAATTAAAAGTAAGAATAAAATGTTTTATTCATAGGGAATGTTATATAATCATTCCAAAAAGTATGTACTTGAAAATTTTGACCAAAAGAAAGAAAAAAGATTTATGGCTACTTGAAAAGGTATGTTTCTAAAGCAGTATTTTCATTTTCAGGTAAAAGTATCTCTACTACTAAAAGTATTTTTACTATAGCAAGCACATTAACATACAGCAAACAGTGGCCTCGTCACAAAAAAAAAAAAGGAATTTCCTAAACAATGCTTCATTGCTGTCAATTCAGGCTCATGAATGTAAAAATTCTCACCACAATATTTTCAAATTGTGGGAATAATATCGTTGCCTTCATTTATTTGTCACATAGAAATTCCAGACTTCGAACAGGTTAGTCTCCCATCTTTGGGAGCCTTTTCACATTGGGAGACTCTACAATTCTAATCTCTGCATTGGCTTCATAATTGTAGCTATTGTGTGTCAGTAGTTGTTACTTACAGGCTGAGGGCTTATAGAGTATATTTTGTTTTTCTTCTAACTCCCACTAGAGTCATGAACATTTCCTCTTATTATTTTATACATAAGCAAACTAGGGATCAAACAATGAATGACTGGCTTAAAAGCAGCAGAGCTACTTAGGTAGCTGGCCTAGGGTTCAAACTGAACGCCTGCAATGTAAAAATAGATGCTGTTAAATTCTTAGCTAGACTATGGCTCTCTCAAACTTGAAAGTTTGGAGAGCTTTTCTTACTAGTAAATATTTTCTGCTGTATTTGCTTTTAAAAAGTCTAATATCTTAAACATGACTGTTATGAGACTGAATTCATTTCATATTTCTAGACCCATCTGATTATTATGCAGTGGCAAAAAAGCTAAAAGAAAATGTCATGTTTGGTAAGGCAGCATTTTTGTCTGGCTTTCCTTAGGAATAGGTCAGTCACAGACATTGTGACTCATGCACCTGTTCCTCCACAGTAAGTGGAAATAGTTTCCTTCCACTGACTGCATGCATCTCTAACAGAAAAAAAAAAAAATCATCAATTGTCAAGGAAGAAAGGGAACTAAACTTCATAGTCATGACACACTACTAAGCCTAACCACCATCTACCTCCCAGCACAGGCCTGCATTGAAAAAGTGAGATTACAGTGATGGATGATTTAACTACTGTTTGTTTGTTGAGTGGTTGGTTGGTTGGTTGGTTGGTTGGTTGGTTGGTTGGTTGGTTGTTTGGACAGGGTCTCACTATGTAACCCTGGCTGCCTGGAACTTGCTATCAACCTGGGCTACATGGTAAGTTCTAGGTCATCCTGAGACCCCACTTCAACAAACAAACAAACAATACCTATTCTTGTCTAACCCTAACAACCATGATCCTGTTTTCCCCAGTTATTTTGTATTAAATCCTTTTCTCATTTACAGTATTTATGAAACAAAGATTTGAACCACCCCTTGTCAAGCCATGTGAGTGACACTATAATCCTAGCATTTGGTAAACTGACAGAGTATAATCACAAGGCCAGCTTGGACTATATAGCAAGATCTTGTCTTAAAACAAAAACAAAAACAAAACAACAACAACAACAAAACACCTTATTCTACAAGCTATAAAATAAGTAATAGCTATTTATATGGGGGAAAAAATCTCAAAAGTATACAGAATTTACTGAGAATAAAACAGCATGATATGATTTACATAAACTTTTGATACACACACGAACTAACTCTTAACCATACAATAATATTCAGCAAAAGAGAAAACTATAAATTGCTAGTTGTAGGGTTTAGGTGTGACTATAAAGACAGCAGGAGGGAGACCTCTGCTGGGCATAGGAGTGCATACCTTTAAGTCCAGCACTCTGGAGGCAGAAGCAGGCAGATCTCTGTGAGGCAAAGGCCAGCCTCCAGCTACACAGCAAGTTCTAGGCCGGTCCCAGTTGGGACCACACAATGAGACCATGTCTTTAAAAAAATGACTTGTGGTGAAGAACTTTCACTGCATTTTGATGTAGTGGTCACACCACTGTACACATATAGTAAAAATGACCCGACATGGGCCACTAAGATGGCTGCAAGGGTAAAGGCACTTGCCACCAAGTCTGACAACCTAAATTCAGTCCCTGGACCACATCCCCAGGACTCTGAGGGGTTGTCCTCTGACCTCTACACACATACCATGGTGTGCTCACATGCATGTACACACACACGTGTGTGTGCATACACACAGTGTAAATAAATATAATTAAAAAGTGAAAATGACTGAACTACATATGTGCATTGTGCCAATGTACTTTCATGATTTTGATGTTGTACTAGTTACACAGACAGTAAACCATGGGAAGAAATAGAAAGATGTCACCTCTATCCTGTCTTATTGTTGATTTCCTATATATTGCCAATCTTTATCTCAAAACAAATTTTTTTTAAAAAATACTAGTCTTGCTTTAACTAAAGATATAAGTAGAAAAAGTATAAAATCTCTTAGTATTCTTTGAGTCTCAATTTTATCTGCTTGGTACTTAATATTTAAAGAACTGTCACAGCGGTGAAATGCTTGACAGGAAAGAACCTAACATGTATGGTGGAATACCTGAAGTCCAGTGGGGTAACAGGGGAGCATGGATGAGGTATGGGGTAGAAATTTGATTAAGAACTGTTGTATGAGCAGATGTGCTGTGCACACCTGTATTCCCAGCATTTGGGAGGCAGAGGCAGGTGGATCTGTGAGTTCAAGTCCAGCCTGGTCTACATAGTGAGTTTCAGGCCAGCTGGGGCTACAGGAGACCCTGTTTCAAAAGACAAAAATTAAAAAAAAAGAACTGTTGTATGAAACTACAAAAGCTCAATAAAAAAAAATTTAAGAAGATAAGAATTATAAATAGCATACAAACCAAAGTGTTTGACCCTAACATCATGGCAGCAAATAACATGCACACAACAAATATGGTGGCTCATGCCAATAATTCCAGGACTAGGGAAGCCTGAGCCAGGAAGATCACAGCAAAGAATAGCCTGGGCTATATTTTAACTTCCCAACCAGGCTGGGCTTCAGAATGAGATGCTGTCTCAAGAAACACAGACACTGGGGCTGGAGAGACGATTTAGCAGTTAAGAACATTGATTGTTCTTGCAGAAGACTTGGGTTCGGTTCCCAGCACCCACAAAGCAGCTAACAATCATCCAATTCCAAGGGAATCCAATGCTCTCTTCTGATTCTGTAGGTATTTCATGACACGGGTGCACTTACACACATGCAGGCAATATGCTCATATACATAAAATAGTGAATAAAATAATTTTTAAAAAGAAACACACAGAGAGAGACACACACACACACATAAGAAAAGAATAGAGATGCCCATGTCCTAGAGAGAATAGCTCTATGGAAAACTTGACATAAAGGGACTCCTCAGAGAGATTTGGGGACACTGCGAGTACATAGGAACTCATGTTGGAAGCTAATCTAAGTTTTAAAAGACTGTAAGAAGTTAACATGACATAGAAAGTGTGCTTATCCCTTACTGGAAGTTGCACAGAAAGAATGCAAGCACTGTGCAAGGTACACTTGGTAAGTGTGTGTGTGAGCACGTGTATGTGTGTTTATATATGTATGTATGTGGGAGGGCACACATAAGTGTGTGTGTGTGTGTGTGTGTGTGTGTGTGTGTGTAGTGGCAGATGCACACGTGTGTAGGAACTCATGCCTGTGCGTGCAGAGGCCAGAGGAAGATGTTGAGTGTCCTGCCCTATCACTCTAGACCTTATTCCCTTGAGATAGGGCCTCTCACAAACCAGGAGCTAGACTGGTGGCCAATAAAGCCCCAGTGATCCTCCTGTCTTCTCTTCCCACAGTGCTGGGGTTACAAGTATGCATAGCCATGCTGGGCTTTTTATGTGGGTGCTGGGGATTTGAACTCAGGTCTTCACGCTTACACAGTAAGTGATCTTACCCACTGAGCCATTTCCCCATCCCCAATACTTGGTAAGTCTTTAGAAACAAAACAACCCAGTTCTCAATATTTCAAACATGTAAAGTTACAGTGTGCTAAATTTTAATTTCACTTTTTTTGTCTCCTTATACATGCATACCCATGTGTATGTGTAGCCTTATACATCATCACCATATATGTAGTACATATATAGCTAATGGTAAGACAGTTCTTGATGATTGGATGAAAACAGCAGATCACAGAACAGGCATTCTCCTTTCTTGTTGATCATTAAGATGCTTTGCATGGTTTTTTTTATAATCCCACACAGTTATACAAAGCCATGACTGCCTGTATATAAATTAGTCTATGTGTGTAGAAATTGAGTTTAAGCACTCCCTTCCCCTTTTCACTTTATTTCATTTGTTTGTTTGTTTTGAAATGAGATCTTGCTAGGTAAGTGTGGCCTCAAATTCATAATCCTCCTGGGACTATTTGAATGCTGGCATTATAAACACGTACTATCCTGTCCAGCACCCCTCTTAAAAATGGTTTTCTTATCTGGCATGGTAGCACACACCTTTCATCCCAGTACAGCACTTGGGAGGCAGAGGCAGAGGCAGAAGAGTCATCTCAAGTTCAAGGCCAGTCTGGTCTATATAACAAGACTCTGCTTTTAATAAAAATATATGGTCACAAAAAGTAGAGATTTGCGCAAAAGCAGAAAGATTCACTTTTCATCATGCCTACCGCCATGTGAAGCAACGCTGGGTGATTTTTCTTTTCGCCTATCTATACTTTTCATTGTTCTATAAAAAATTAGAACATTTGGAAACTATTCTTTGCTTTTTAAAATTAATTTACAGATTAGTACTCTGTGTGTGTACACGTGGGTACACAGTTTTATGTGTGTGTGTGTGTGTGTGTGTGTGTGTGTAAGTCAAAGGACAACTTTGTGGCTGGACTGGTTCTCTCTTTCCACCTTTGCATGGGTTCCAAAGATCAAACTCAGATCACCAAGCTTGTACAGCAAGCATCTTCACCCACTGAGCCATGACACTGACCCTTTTCTTTGGTTTTTAATGGAGTGGAAGACTAAAGGAAACCATGTAACCGTATATCTGTGGGAAATATGGTGAGGCTATGGAAGTGATAAACTGGGAAGTTCATTTAAAGAGGAATATTGATTCTACATATGTCTTAGAACACACTTTTCATGTCCCATGGAAGTGACACTGGAAAGGTGTGATAAAAAATTGAATTTTAGATACTCAATAAACAATAAACGAGCACATGATGACTTAATTCTAAAACATTAAGAATGAGACTGAAATTATCAACATATTTTTACAAGTGAGTAAAATAGTAACAACAGATATTAAAGTTGACAGCCTGTGAGATGGCTCAGCAGGTGGAAATTCTTGCCGTGCAAGCCTTATGATCCGAGCTCAATCCCGAGAACCCAGATAAAAGTAGGAGAAGAGAACTTACTCCACAAGGTTGTCCTCTGACCTCCAAATGCACAACACAGTGGTACATGCATACTTACCCACATATGTATCATGTACACTCACAGACATACACTCATATACACAATAGTAGAGAATTTTTTAATTTTTAAAAGAAAGTAAACGACTATAAATTTGCTTTTCATGCATTGTTACCAATACAATTTTCAATGGTTCTTAAAGATCAACTGAAAATGCCAGACAGAAGCCCAAAGAGGATGGTCAGAAGATGGAGCTCAGTCAGTAGACATGCCCTTGTCATATGTACAGGGATGAAGGACTGGGTGGAGGTGAGTTGATAGAGTACTTGCCTACAAGGCCTTGGGTTCAATTTCCAGTACCAATAAACCAAGTGTGGAAGTCCATTCCTATAATCCTAGCACTCAGAAGTAGAGATAGGAGGATAGAAGCTCAAGGTTGTCCTGGCTACAGACCTAGTTTGGTGCCAGCCTGGGATGAATGAAACCTGTGTCAAGGAAGGAAAGGAGAGGAAAAGGAGACCGAGATGGTGTCATATTTTTTTCCTCCTTTTTTCCTTCCATGGTGCTGGGGATTGAATCCAGGACCTTGTGCATACTAGGTAAGGGCTCTCCACTGAGCTGTACCCCCAGCCTTTTATTTGTTTGTATAAATAGTTGTGTAAATATTATCATGTTCATGAATGCCCCATAATTTATTTAAGTTCCCTATTTGTGCATATATAAGTTGCTTATTGATGTACATATCTTTTTTTCATCGGCTCATGTTGGATAAAATTGCAACAATGGTATTGCTGAGCCAAAAGCATATGCAAACTAATTTGTGAAAGATGTTATCAAGTTACTTCATGTATAAATTTTCACCAATTGATACTTTCCCACAACCTCAATTGATAATTTCCAACAACCCCACCTTAAAGAATATACAATAGTTAGAAAGAATATGCCTAGAAAACAAAAACAAGCACGTTTTCCACTTCAGTTCTACCACTACATGAGACCTTGATCGTGACTCCTTCCATTCTAGCCTTCCCACTGGAAATATTTCCTTAGTGAGTAGCTGAACCCTGGGCTGTAAGGTATAGCCCAGGCATTTACTATGGAATCTAGAATGACTGGGTTTTTATCACCCCGTTGTAATGGAGAGATTGACTAAAACATAGTTCTCAGACTCTGCTGTGGCTTGTTAAACAGATTCAAATAATACATCAATGGAGTCATTAAGGAAACATTTTAGAAAATAAGTTACTATTCGTTTTAATGATATTCTTTTATTTCCATTGTTATTCTTTTGACTAAATACAGTTTCAAGATCTTTTTAGCACTACCCCATGACCCTTAAAATAATTGATGTTTATCAGACCTTATGTCAATAATATCCCCAAAATGCAAATTTTTCAAACCTCAGTAATGAAAAATTAGCTTCCTATTTATGAGTAATGTAAAAACAAATAAATAAATGATTTCTTACCTGGAATGTCTCTCTTAAAAGTTCTACAAAGAAGAAACCATGAAACACATGCTGCATACAGGAAAGAAACCTTTAAATTTTGGACACAAGCATAAACTAGACACTCAGAAGGAGAACTTTCCCACTGCCCCCCAGCTGTAGGCACGGTGCAGTTATACCCTCAGAAAAGCTGTGCTGTGATACATTAATTTACACCTACTGTGCCACTAAATTAGAAGCCAAAGGCCATGTACTGAGCACATAACTTTCACCACAACACAAAACAGATTTTGCATTGCTAGTAACAAACTTAAAGTACCAGGCCTGAGAGTTTGCAATGTAATAAATAAGAGTCAGGGAATTTACAGTGCAGTTAGCAGATCCGGGATGTCAGAATGTCCCCTCAAAACAGTAAAAGGGTCACCAGACCTTGAAAACAGTAAGCAAGTCATAAAACAGCTGTGAATTACTAAAATTATAAATGCCACAAGTAAAATGTTTTCACACCAAATAGTTGGCATCAATAAATCAAACTTTATGGTGAATGAATTGCTGTCTAATGATTGTTCTTTCCATATAGCAATGTTTTTAGAAAAGAAGTTTACCAGGAGTACATGTTTTTAGAAAAGAAGTTCACCATCTCAAGTTCAGGCATTGCGGACATCGCACCATGTCTCTGAATTCTCCACCTGAAGCAGCACATAGTAGAAGCTCCCAGAATGCTAACAAGCCAAGGAAGGAAAAGTCCTGAGGAGAAGGTCTATGTTCCTAGATATCAGGAAGGCTGAGGCAAAAGGATCACAAGCTCAAGACTTGCCTGGGCTCCAGCATGAGTTCAATGCTGGCCTGAAGAACTTAGTGAGACACAATCTCTAAATAACAAATACAAAAAGAAAAGGCTTGGGAATGTAACTCATTGGTAGAGTGCTTGCCTGGCATTCACAAGGCCCTGGGTTTGCTTCTCAGAACTGCAAAAAAGAAGAGGGAGGGAAAAGGAGGAAGGAGAGAGCAAACACATCCAGTCTATAAGAAAATCAACTGATACATGTCTCAGCATCCCACCTACTTCTGGGGGAACATATCTTCTGTGTCACAATGTATTCTATCTTTTCTCTAGTTTTTTTTTTTAATTTATGGCATAAAGTTGTAGCAACTAGTTGCTGTTGTTGCTGTTGTTGTTGCTTTGAGATAGTGTTTCCAATAGCCTAGGCTGGCTTCAGACTCACTGTGCAGCCAAGGATGACCTAGAATTGCATAACAGTTATAATTCTTAATGCCCTTGCCTGCTAATGCAAACAACCGTGTCACTTTTAGATTGATTTTGAATGATTTTTCTCCTCCTTATACATTGTATTTTATTTCTTTGCGTTCCTGATCACCTTTTTTATTGAGTTCAGACATGGTGAATTTTATCTTTTTAATCACTAGAAATTTCTATATTCCTCTAAATATTTTTGAGTTTCATTTACGCCTTCTGGGTCTTGCTTTCAGACTTGTTAGGTGGAGCTTGTCATAGTGGCACAACTGTAATTTCAGCACTGGGGAGGCAGAGGCGGGAGGTGTGCTGCAAGTTCGTGCTCTACAAAGCAAGTTCCCAACCAGCCAAGGCTCTACATGGTGATATTCTGTCTCAAAACACACACACACACACACAAAAAAAAAAAAAGTGTTGGGGGGCCCAAGGCATATCTAATGTAGAACTAAGCCGCTTCAGACAATACCCTGTGAACTTTGAGCTTTGCTAAAGGATGCAGGCTAGTCCAGACCCTACGCAGCACCCCCTACTGTTCCTCTAACCTTTCTGAAAGGTAATTTGCCCAGCTCTACGCAGTTTACTCACACGCATAGGCTGATGGGTACTCCTGAGGAGGCTTGCACAGCCCTCTGCAGATATCTCTACAACATGCACCTACAGTGTCTTGAGAGTTCTGCCCTGAACTCTCTAGTCATTGTGAACTCCCTGAACTCTCAAATTTACCATGATTTGGGGAACCTGCCTGGCTCCCACCCTGAGTGCTCCCTTCCTACACCACAGCCCAACACCTCCAGACCAAAAGATAAGGCAGTCTTAGGGCTCGGCTTCTCGCTTGTTCTCCCTCATGCCTGGAGCTCAGTGTCTTGATAATCACTTCATCTATTTGTCATTTTCTTTTTAGTTTTATTTTAGGAAGATATTCGCTATTATTATATTTTGGTCAAAATCAGGAGGAAAAAACATATTACCTCAAATCTCTAATTTACTTATATGTTATACTCACAAATGAGATTTTCAAGATATCATCCATTATCTATTAAGAAGAAAGCAAACTGTCTGCTCTAGAAAGGAACACCCAGAAGCCTATATAGTGCTAAAATGAGGAAAAGTAATTAAAATGTTTATTTTTATTGCATGAAAAATAAACAGATTATCTCAAGTTTTATACCTTGCTAGTGGGAAGCAGCATCATATGCACACATATATATATGGATATATAGAGATATATAGATTTTAA
>NW_008348089.1:2793666-2794422 GCF_000622305.1 Nannospalax galili | reverse complement strand
GATAGATAGGTAGATAGATAGATAGATAGATGATAGATAGATAGATAGATAGATAGATAGATAGATAGATAGATAGATAGATGATAGAAAAACAATGTTGTTTATGATAATGGGAAATAAGATCAAGAAATTTCATCTTATTTTTATGTGTATGAGTGTTTTGCCTGTGTGTATATAAGTGCACCACATGTGTGCAATGCCTGTAGTGGTCAGAACAAGTCATCGGATCCTCTGGAACTAAGGTTACAGACTACCATGTAGGTTCTGGGAATCTAATCTTGGTCCTCTGCAGGAGCAGTCAGTGCTCTTAACCACTGAGCCATCTCTTCAGACCCCAAGAATTTAATATTCTTAAAGATAACCATGTGATATATACTTAAATATTTATTTGGCAATGTCACACACCTTCTATTGCTGTGTAGCAAGTGCCTGAAAACAGCGATCTGCTGCTTAAAGGATTTTCCCATTGTCAGGGCCCATAGGATACTATGCAAAGGTTGCTGTCACTTCTAAAATCTCCTTAAAGGAAACTACAACTCTGCTTCCAGACCGGCATAAACAACAGATGATTTATGAAGTCCTTTCTCTATGGGAAGTCAATAACAGACACTACTGGCTTTGCTGAGAAACAACTGCCTTGTTTTCCTAAGATTTATGCCATCTGGAGAAAGAACAATAAGCTTAATGTGAGACTTACTACATAGTGAGTTCCAGGACAGCTGGGGCTACAGGGAGACCCTGTCTCAGAAAGACAAA